>NW_010392244.1:0-3752 GCF_000710305.1 Buceros rhinoceros silvestris | reverse complement strand
CTTACTAAAATCGAGGTAGACAACATCCACATATTTTACATTTTATTACATCTTACATTTCATTATTTTACATTTTATAGCAGGTAACCTAAAAAATAAGTTGCATGTATAGTCTAGTTTATGTATAGTCTAGTTAGTACGAGAAACGGTAACCTCTTAGTAGGACAAGAAAGACAAATTTGAACAGAGGGAGCCATGGCAGGAGACCAGTCGTCCTAAAATTTGCATTAATGAGACTTTCATATGTTTTCTTGGATAGCTCTGATTAGCAGTGAAACAGTGTGCAACTGCTTCCATATTTCTGAATAGAATAAAAAAGAAGCCATAGAACTCCTTAATGAATATGGATTCCTGAAAAAAATGGACATCAATAATAGTTAGTAGCTATTAAACTGTATTAATGGAAGTATTATTAATTGCATTGCATTTCAAAGTGGTAGTGTTATGGTTTTGCTGCTTCTTTCTAATTAATGTTTGTGCACAGTGTGGTACATTTGTGGATAATTTTGCAAAGGATTAGATAAGTCTTTTTTTACATATGTTGCATAGAAGGTGTTTAATGACTATTAGCAAGCATTTTGTACTTTTGTTATTGGTGAAACTGTTCTCTAGGCTTATATGATCTGTATTAAGTTTGAACAGTGCTTCTATTAAAATTTATGGGGACGTTTCTCCTAGGGATGTGTGCCTAACTCTTGTTGACACTGAGAGGAGTTAGTCAGCACACTGGAGAAACAGGTCCCTTTAGAAGACCTCTTAGCAAAAAGGAAGAGAAGTGTGTAGACATAGATTCTCATCACTCCATGTCGTAGAAGGTAACTCCAATGGCTATTTGCTGTTAAATTCTCATGCCAAACATGAGGCTTCATAAAGTAAGCAGTCAGACGCTATCTTTATTAGGTCTACACAAAGACTTGCTGTGCACCTAGGCTTTGTGCAGAGCTGCAGGAACTCTGTCTGCAGACCAGGCAACTACTTGTCTCTTTTGAGGAGTGCAGGGTACGTTCATGTCTGGAAGCTGCAGCCCACATCACTGCTAGAACCCAAGAGCTCTACTGGAAGCTTGCAGTCTGATTTCAGTCTTACTAATATTAGTGAATGATTTAATACTAATTGAAGAACAGTGTGTTGAGATAACAGACTTTTTGGCTTGCCTGCATTGGAATCTGGCCAGGCCAGAGAGATTTCTCCTCTGTTCTTACAAGCAGTATTATCAGAAAACCAACCAGGTTACTTGGACTGTGTATCTCAGTGAAAAAAGGCATCTTTTGAAGCCAAAAAAAAAAAAAAAAAGCATGGCACATGGAAGAACCCGCTGCAGTACTGGGGCATGAAGAAACTCCATTTTTTCCTAACTATCCATAGTCTAGGCTCTGAGTGAATCTAGCCTTCCTCAGAGGAGATCTGGGAGATCTCAGCCTAAGGAGGGAGAACTACACTGGGCTCTAAAAGTACCATATAATCTGTGCTTGTGTACTGAGGCATGTCTAAAGTTTAGTCTAAATGTGTGGAACAATATTTCTGTTGGTTCAGTATAATGTAATGTCCCATTAAACAACATTTGTTGGGTTTCCAAATCTGTTGTCAAAGTGCATTGTGTAGATGTTGTGACGTGGTGATTTGTAATATAGTAATTATAGTAATAAAGTAAGCTAATACACTATGAAACAAGTGAGTACATTATCTATTGTACTACAGACATGAGACACAGCACTGGGAAGATGGGAAGGTGTGATTTTCAGGTGTTTCCTAAACCTCTTACAAGAGCCACAAAACTCTCTTGGCTCCTACCGTTTGCCTTTCCAGTAGAAATGCAGAAACTAAATTAGTCTTCTAGATGAGATATTTATCCCTGAACAATTCTTTAAGCAATTCCATTTTGTATTCTTATAAAGGAAAGGAAGGCTTTAATAATGGCTACACTTGCTGACTATGAGTAATACTCAACATTTTAATTTTTTTTATAAACCAAGAGCATACCTTTATTGAATACAACACTGCCCTTCTCAGGAAGCCTTTGCATGACTCATAATTCAAACACAATCAAAACCAACACCAGGATACATACACCTTTGCTGTGTCACCTTCAGATTACAGTATAAAAAAGGGCATGGAAGCCAAAGCTGTCAAGCACAAACTCTGGAAGTTGACTCCCAAGTGTGTCGAAACAGATTTCTAAAAGAAGTAAATTGCTTTCCAAAGCCAGATTTGTCATAACTTGAAACAGTATTTCAGTGTTCACCAAACATACTGCGCAGTTTTCCTGTTCAGTAAACAAGGAAGGTCTTTACTTTTATCAATTTTTAACTTTTTATTACCATGAGCCAGAAGAAGCCAAGCTTTCTGTGCACATGTTCCTAGGGCCACCTCATTTTTAATGTATATTCCAGTTAGGGACAAATTATATTTAATGGACTTTTTAGATTTTTTTTTCTTCTAATGCCAGCGTTTTTTATTTTATTTAATGTGTTCTAGATAGGGAACTTCTAAAGAGCCTGTTATAGTTAGAAAAATACTCTAATTGCATTAATAAAAGCATGGACTCAAAACCTTTGAATGAGAGAATATTTTAATGATGTTTAAATTCATTGTATCAATTAATTTCCCTTTCCACAATGAGGGGTTGTTTTCCCTAGCAGAAAGTTTGCTAATAATTTAAACAGGAAATGATGATGATGATGATGATGATGATGATAGCAATAAAAAGAATAAGAATACAATTTTTCTTAAAGAGTAAAAAAAAATCCATTAAGTAATACTTAAGGGATTAGTTAGCATCATAGAAAAGATTTGGTGATTATGGGAAATACTGCAGTATTATCTGCGTATGTTTTAATAGCTTAACTACATACTTTCTTGCATACAAAGGGAACATCTTTTTCTTACTATCCATGTGAGATAATTTCTGTATTTCCAACTACTTGTTTTCAGTAAAGGTTATTTTTGGCATCTGGGGCCAAGAAGTGTCTCTCTGCTGCACTGTAAACGCTATCATACATCTGAAGTAGTGCGGAAAACACCTTAATCTGTTCCTTAAGGATAAAAAGGAAGGACCAGTGGGTCTTTTTTATTTTGCAAATATTTTGTAAATATGGTCCTAGTGGGATAATCAGGAAACCCAGATGCTCTTTTGCATAGCCTTATGCTATGTAACATGTAATGTTCTCAGGAGTATCAGGAGTAACTAAAAGAAGATGGGAAGACTTTGCCAAAGTAATTCAACTGCGTAACCAAAATGAAGAATGATTATCAATGGAAGGTCCTAGAGCAGTTCAGACAGAAGCCTGGGGTAAAGTCCTCAGGCCAATGAGAGCCCGTAAATGTGGTAAAGCCAAAGACAGTTATCTCCACCCAATTTCTGCCCTTCTTCACTAGCTTTTCCCGTGTTTTACTCAGGTTTTTCTTCAGTCTGTATGTTTATTGCTTGTCATTCTGGCTTCATTTTCCTTCCTTTGAGCAATTCAGAGACGCTGCCATTCTTGAACATTAGCCCAGTCTTTGACCTTAGCCTTGCTTTGAGCAAGAGTTTGGGCTAGGTCACTCCAACTGTCCCTTCCAATCCGAACATTCATGCTATTCTGTGGTTCTGCATCTTTCTTATGTTTGGGAGCCCAAGTTGCTGAAAGAGATGGTCTCTAACTGCATGTGGTAAATCACCATCTGGATCATTTCTTCCACAGTACTTCTCAGAGAGAAAGACAAGTTATTTAATCTTGTCTTCTTACTATACCACATTAAATGTATATATATTT
>NW_010392243.1:0-3479 GCF_000710305.1 Buceros rhinoceros silvestris | reverse complement strand
CCCGCCTGGGCGACGCGCTGCTGAATCAAGGCGCGTTCCCCAAAGGCCCTTTTTGGTACACCTGTCAGGTGAAGACGAACCGTCTCCCCGTTCAGACAACGGGAGCTTTGCTCGGTGTTTTCTCCAAAATACTCCCAACGTACCAGCCTGCGTACGTATGGATTGCGGGGTTCTGGACTTGCAACCGAAATACAAATTTTGAGGAAGAAATGACTTAAATGCAGAAAAATATCCAAATCTTTGTCAAAAATTAATAAACTGGAAATTTCCAGATTTTCCTCAGCTTGCTTTCCCTCCCATGTAAGAATGTACAAGGTAGTAACATTGAATTTGTGTAGGTATCTATGTAAAATAATTAATTAAAGTACTATTAGCGTCGAGAATTACTGAATGTGCACCGAGTTGCATAACCATAACCCCAGTTTATTTAACCTGGAATTCTCTGGGTGCAATATTCACTGAGGCAAGCAACCTTCACTTAAGAAAGAAGAGTTTTCAGAGTCCATGTCTTCTCAATGTCTTTCCCTCATGTACAAAGCTACCCAATAATGGTTTTCACAGAACCGGGGGGCAGGGGGAAATGGCAGAAAATTGGCATCCCCAATTTAAAGGGGTAGGGCAACTGCCTCCCTTAGCATTACTCTTGCTATAGAGGGATAAATCATGCTGTTAGGAGTTACTAAAGGAGTAGTATCAACAAACCATTTTATAAAACTATCTGGAAAAATGGCCTGTCCTCCTTCCAAACAACACAGGCTTCACAACTGGGTAGTAGCACAGTCATGGTACATTAGCACTCAAGGCAGCTGAGAAAGGTTAGAGAGAAACAAGTTGATGGGAGTTCACGTCCTCTTACAGTAAGGTTATGAAATGTATAACCAGAATGACACTGTATCAGAAGTATGCAAATAAACGTACACGGGAATAAACTGACTTCGCCTGTTTGTGCAGAAGTTCAAGGACATCAAAATATAAATCACTCTATTTTGTTGGAACAGATAACTGTACTCTCGATAGTGTAAGAAGGTGTTGCTGACGCACATAATCTTTCTCTGCACTTTTTTCCCATGGCTTCACTACCATCAGCTCTGTGATCCTGGCAACAGGTAGAAGGCGACGGCCAAGCCAAACATCAAGCACATCCCTTTCAACTGTTACTCCTTATCCTGAAACTGAAATATATTTCAAAATGGGATTTAGACCAGGAATGAACAAAAATGTGTTTTTAAAGGATGTGACAGATTTTGAAATTCAATCTACTCATGCATCCAGCCTCCCAGAAAGTGTTTTGTGATTAGCCTGGCTGTGACTTTGGGCAGTATTTAAATAGAGCTGCATAGTCGTACGGCCTGGTGCTCTAGTCCCCCTAATGCGGAGGAAAATAAAACCAAACCCCAACTGGATCCTTTGTGCATTGGGCTTGTAGAATCCCTCTTTCATGTATAGCTAAAACCAGTTGCATGCCTCAAGAGGTATTACTTTTACCTGACCATTTAACTACTATTCAGAGAGTCCTCCCAGGCAAAATTCACTGATGGTTTGAGAAGTTCATTGCCTGCAAAACAGTGTTGCTGGCCGCTGTTCATCATCCAACCATCTAGTTCAGTAACCGAAACATTGAGTTTAAAAACATTTATACGTAAATGAAATAATCACACTCTTTTCACTCTCTTTTTTTTCTTCACATATAGCTAAGGAACCCCAAGTACTTGACGCATGGAAATACGAAATCAGTAGGGCTCTGTGCCAGCAAAACTGTATTTGCTCTATCTAGACCGAACTATTATTTTCATAAGCAAGGTCTTATAATTTTCTAGGCATGTCTCTGCCACTTTAGGGTGAACGGAGGTATATCCCTCACACAGTGTATTTTGATAAATCTGACCATTACCCAGCCCAGTTTATTTTTGCTGGAGGAAAAAGGAGATGGCTGAAGCAAGGTATACTGGCAAAAGCATAACTTAGCAGGCAGGAAAGATGCTAAAATTAGCACTATTTTGTCAGTTTACTTTGTATATTAGCAAAGCATTCCCAGCAGAGACTTCAACTGGAAGATAAAAGTGGTGAAATAGAGATGGGGTAGGGTGATACAACAGAAGAAAAGGAACAGAAAAGGTAAAACGAGATCATTTTTTTCTTTCATCATGATGGAATTATTCACCGATGGAGATGATTTAAGCAAACTTCCTCTGGCAAATCTATTGCAGTTACTGAAGACGCTGCTGTCCCTGTTTGTCCACTCCTACGTTCTGCCTGAAATTACGTGGTGAAAGAAGAGATCATGTGCTAAGCTTGAACCGTCCAAATTCACAGCCCGATGTATGACTGAAAACCCACTTATTTCAGGAATTAAAGCTAATATGGTACACAGTGCTAGGCATAGCTGAAGAATGAGACGTGCCAGCCTGCAGAAGCAGTGACTGAGAGCTGAGATAGACGAGTGGTGTTAGTGCATTTATTTTATTTTATTTACACTGAACTGACCACCAGGAAAATTTTCAAGAAGGGATATAATTTTGAAAGGAATGGAGAAGAGTTCAGAGAAAACTCAGAACAGGACAGATCACCTATGTCAACTGGAGTCATTCATTCTAGAGTGTCAGCCATGAAACAACAGGACTTTGTAACCTCAACTTGATACACACCTGAGTCCCACTTCTCGTGCTCTGTACCCCGGTTATGAATTAGAAAACAAACCCCAAACACAATTACTGGAAAAAAATATTACTTGTTATGAATACTTGTCATTGCTAAAAATGAACCACTGAAGATGCTCCTTATATCAATGCCAATACAGACATAAAAGGTATAAATTTCAACTTTGAATTCTAGTCTATCCTAATGCCTTTGTCACAGAAATTGTTTGCAAACTTAGTTCTGTTGCTATAGCCAGTATATCAAATGTGTATTTACCACACAGTCAAGCATAACATATATGGAAATGTCAAGTAGATTATTTTTTTTATGTGTCAGAACTAAGAATTCTTGCTCAGGGTCACCAAGTATATTTCATAACCATCTGGAAAAATCTTCCCAAATTTCCAAGGGGTCTCCAGACAAAAGGCTCCTCTTGCTGTTCATGGGCCCAGATAGCTCAGCGCAGCAAGAAATTGTTCCGATAACTAACTCCCCGTATGTCTTAAGTCGTGTGAGTACAGTGGATGGACTGGCCTGTTACAGCCACAGGCAGAAAAAAAACTATTCCAGCGTTTTCGTATGAAACTTTCCTCGTTGAGACCTGTTATGCAATCATTACAAATAATGTAAATTCACAATTAGCAGTTCTGTGTATTTTACCAGCTACAGAACTCAAAGAACGCGGCCAGGGCAGTGAAGACTGTAAGCATCGTTTTCTGTGAGGAGCGGCGCAGGTACCGAGAGGTCACAGGTACCCTTCCCAAGGTTACGCGCAGAGCCGGCTCCACGCTGCAGGCACTCTTTTCTGACGCCCGTGAAGAGCTCCGTGCCTCCTCGCATCT
>NW_010392242.1:0-1512 GCF_000710305.1 Buceros rhinoceros silvestris | reverse complement strand
CTTACCTCAGGATCCCCTGGCTATTCTCTGTAAGACTTCGGCCAACATATAATTACATGTAATATTTTAATGGTGACCTGTCTGTCAACCTAGCTGAAAGTTTCACTGCGAAGACTGCAACCGTTGCTTCCACTGTGAAGTTATTTGTATAGTCATGTATATATATACATAGTCATATGTATATGGTATACACGTATTTTTTTCTCTCTGTGTATTATCAATCAAATATAATTGGTTGATTAAATCAAAAATGGGAAAAAAATTGTCGTCTTTAAAAATGATATAGAGAAGTACTTGGTTTGACATTAAACTTTTCACCCGCTACTTCAGAACTGTTTACATGTGCAGTAGCTCCGTACCGTAAGTCAGTGCCATCTCTGGTGTTGCAAAGGGGGGAAGCTTACTTCAGTGAAGCTCACGGATCTACTCTGAGGCGAAAGCCAAGGGATTCAGGCTAGCCTGTTAGGACAATTGCCTATGGGTAGTGACTTTGTAAGGTAGAAAAAGGGATCTTCTTACAGCTTAGTTTCCGGTTTATACAAAGAAATTAATTTTCAGTTTTTCTTCTCTACATTAATAATTGCTGCCCTGCCTAAAAAAATTATGCCCTGACAGAATCAGCTTTCTGCAGTTTGGACTGCCTATACTTGACCTCCAGAGAACTTAGTAATAACCTGTTTCTCAGTGTTCTCTTAGCATTGTTTCTTTGAGGAGGAGAAAAATGCATCTCATTTTCTGACGAAATATAAGAAATCTTCCCAGCTGGGGCACTCCAATGTAATACTGCATACTGCGCAAAGATTTGAAATCCCATCCTAGTCAATATTTCCAGTAGTAAAATTCTACTGAGCTTACAGATATGATGTAAATCTAGTTTCCATTTTGTTGTTCTCCATTAATTTTTCTCCACGTTCTTCTTTCCTTGCTTTCTGTGTTTCAGGTGGTTAGCATTTGCATTTAAAGAGTGAAATCTTTGTAAAAACATTTGTTGCACTAAAATTATTGTCTAAATTCACTTTGAGGTTTCATTACAGAGTATTTATCTTACAGATAATAGAAGCCAGATTTTGGCAACTTCAGCCTTTCTAAGGAGTGCTCTCCATGTAGGATACATACGAACTCTTTTCAGCTAACAATACAATTTTTCGCTCATCACTATTTGTAGTGATATCACCTTTATGCTACATAATAGCACCTTTTTATTAGAGAATTATCAGAAATAGCCTTTTTCCTTTCAATATGAGAGTCAAATTTTATGTCTTTATCTGGTTTATGTTGTTTGACAAAGGTTCATAGTCACAGATGGAGTTTGTTGATGTCTCAGAAATTAATGTCACATTTTAGTTTCTATTATTGTGCCAGTTTATAAACTGTTCGAGAAACAGATGCTGTTCCAGTAAGGTCCAAAGGATCCCGGGATGGGTAAAAAATCACAGACATGCACACAAACAGGCACACAAGTGTAACAAGGTTTATTTGACCTAAAAACAGACTAAACATGGAGTTATGTGA
>NW_010392241.1:0-6190 GCF_000710305.1 Buceros rhinoceros silvestris | reverse complement strand
TATATAAATATCTATACATACATTTGCCTATATATATATGTAAGAAATCTATAAAGTAGTATATCAGGCTTTGTGCAGATATTCCTATTTCATGAACACCATTATTTCATAATCATTGTCTTTACTATTCTCAATGGATGTACCGCTTGGAATTATTTTTGCAAATAGTAAATTTTGAAAAATCATTCTATGAAGTGTGAGGCAAAAAAGATGTTACATATTCAGTCTGTGCCACACTGCTGACTGCAGTATGAATTAAAATGTGAGGCAAATGGTTTCCATTTTAAGCATATGTGATCACAGGATTCTGTGATTTAATTCTGTGATTCTATTCTGTGATTTGTGATAGCCTGCATAAATTGAAATCAAATGGATGTTTCCTCAGATATTTCTGGCAACACTGTTTGGCCATAGATTTAAAAAAAAATAAAATAAACTTGATGTTACAAACGTGTGTGTGATTGCCATTTGTAATGAAAATGTTGTAAATAACTAAACCCAAAACATTCAGTGCTGAGGGAGGAATCTCAGTACTTTCTGCTTCAAAACCACAGACTTCTAGCATGTAAACTAAAGAATCTCCATGTAGTAGCATTTATAACAGCAAAAACATGCTTTAGGAGATATAATTATATGAGACATTTTATCTTCTTGGGTGGCTGGCTTTTGAGCTGATTTTTTGTACCATGCTATGAGGTATAGACATAATTGGTCTAACTACACTGTTTTTTCTGTCTGCAGCCCTGTAAAAAAAGATGCTAGCCTGATTCCTTAATTAGGCCCACATTGTGGACCTAAACTACGTGGCCATGCTAGGGGAGTGAGGAGGAGTGATCTCTCTTCCAGTTCCCTTATCCCTCCATCTCTAAGCTGTAGGTACGGTAGGAGTACTCTATACATTCCTCCTTATCCCAGAGTGTGACAATAAAGGTGGTGTAGCAAAAAGGAAATACTATCTCCATTCCCTTCACAGTCAGGAAAATAATCTGCTAATGGCAAAGGACTGAAAACTAGGTGGCATTTTCCATCAGAGGAAGAACAGTGCAATGCTTGGTATTAGCCTGGGGGTCTAGTTTGATTTGTTACCTCCACAGGATCTTGAGCAAGTCAGTTAGATCCAGATACTTAGAGGAACTGGGAACCTTATTCCTATTTTACTTGATCAGAACTAGCTTCCAAAAGCGTGGTATGAGCACGCAGATCTTGAGGGTCTAGACTTCCATCTCACTATGCCTTACTTGACCAGTATGTTCATAAAATGAAGAAAAAAATTCCTACTCTGAGTTTGCTGTGAAAATAGATAGATGAGACAGTACTTTGAGATGTTCCAAGTACACTGGCAGTAAAAAATGGTACTGAGTATATTACTTCTAAAGACAGAAGAGGCTGTTTTTTGATGGACAAACTGTCTTTACTGTTCATTAGGACTCCATGGAAATGCTTAGGAACATTTTTGTTTTACTAGTAAGAAAAAAGATGCTATGATATCATTTAATCAGTAGACTACTAAATGTTTTCTTCACTGAACTCTGAACAAGGGATTAATCATTGGTCCTGGCTATTAGGTGTGGTGTCTTTTTTCAAAATATCAGTGATCATAACGCAGTAAAGCTCCCGGGCCTGCTGACAATTTTACACTAACTTTGCATTATTTCCAAGATTTTGTCTTAAATTGGCATTGTTTTCTTGCATTGATACTAGAAGTAGCAAATCAGAAATTAGAAAGAAAGAAGGATAACTGACACTGATTGATGTCCAAGTCTTTCTCCCGATTCGCTGATTAAACTCATCAATCTATATGCAGAAGAGATGTCCAATGCAAATGGAACCAACCATCCTTAACGAAGTTGTGTTGTTAGCATACTAAAGGGAAAACAGGGTCCTCATGGCAGACAGGGAAAACAAAACTAAACTACAGACAGTGTGCTACAAACAGCATTTATTTCAGGAGATGGTAAATCACTATTTAAAACACATTCTAAACATGACAGTAAATCTGGTTGGCTATACTAGATTAGATTGTGGTATACAGATTGTGCAGGGGAAAAAAAATCAGGCTAGTTTGCGGGCCCTCTGGGCTGTGAGAAAACTGCCCTCAGTCCTCTGACTAAACTCAGTAATGCCCCAGCTTGTTTGGAGAATGCATGTTAGTGACACTAGCTAAAGTATCCCAATCCCCAGACACGCTCCAGTTTTCTCAGATCACTCCTTTCTCTTCCTCTCCTACTTACACAGGGATGCCACAGTCTGATTCTTTGTGAGAGATCATAAAATTGAAGCTGTACCCTAAATTTCTGAAAAGAATCAACTTTATAGACATTCATTGCATTTATATTATTTTCATACAGATCAGAAGAATTTAGCATGCAAAGTAACAGAACCACATGATCCAAAAGCAGAATTGTTCATCTGGAAGAAAAAAAAAAAACAAACAACCAAACCAACAACAAAACAAACTTTTGCAATCTCCGTGATAAAAGGTGCAAAATTCATGGAGTAGACAGACTTTTGCATCTAGACATGGCTGAATTGAGAAAGGTTAAAAACAAATACATATGCAAAAATTTTAAAGAAACATACTCTAAATCATTGGCCTGGGTCAGGTCAGCCAGTTCAAATGAGAATGGGTACAGTAAGAACTTCCTCACAATATTTTAATTAGAGGTGGTTGTACAAAAATATTTTTCTTTGGAGAATTATTCGATTTTGGAGAATTTATTCATCTTAATTGGAGGGGTTTTGCTAGAAATAATTAACACTTTTTACATTTTTATTTCCTGTAGTTACTATTGCTAGTCCAGTCCCATGTTGTGTAATTGTTTCTTAATGACGTGCCTTCTAAAGCTCCTTGACCTAATTTTTCTTAACATCAATGAATTGTCAAGAATCAGGTGAAGACTTAGATTGGTGCTGATCTCTGGACAAAAAGTGAAAGGAAACTAAAATGTGTTTAGGATGTTTCAGTGCCTCTATATTTAGAGTAGCTATTTACAAAGTCATTGTGTTTCCCAAGTCACTGCTTAGAAGCAGTGTGATATCTGAAAGGCTCTGTGATGTTAATTACAGTCACAGGAACCTAAAAAGTCAAGCACGAGGTCACCACCACTAGACTTTTGGTTGACCGCAACAGTGAAGTGCTGCACTTCCTCAGGGTGCTCTTTGCTCTCTGCTTTCTGTGGTTTCTAGTGGGCAGTGATCTGTATCAGCTGGAGACATGGATACAGAACTCAGTACAAAACAAAGTCCTCTCCCTGATGCTTTGAAATGTTACGTTTCCTATAAAAACGTGCTGCCTTTATTATCTCTCTTTTGAATTTATGCTATGTTTCTAAACTGATCAGAAGTTTATTTGAATGAACGTAAAAGAAAAAAATAAATTGTGCTATAAATCCTTCTACCATTTTCCCTTCCTTTAGGCTCCCACATCCAAATAATTTCTTAAAATAATTGTGAAGACACAAAATGTTTTAACAGATCATTTCTGCCCCATCCAGACATAAAATTAATACCCATATCGCATTTACACTTAAAAAAATGTTCCTGAAGAAGGAAAATTCTAAATCATACATAAATTAATAGATACCCCTCTGAGCAGACTAAGATGTAATAGGCTTAATTGGGACAAAGAACAGTCAGACGTTACAAAAACGTCATCTAACGGAAGGCCTAGGGAAGCACTGGGAAAAGACTTTCTTCGAGCTGCGGAGCCACCATCATTAAAGGTCTTTAAGAGCAGATCAGACAAGCAACTGTCAGGAATGAAAGAGGTATGGCTGGTTTTGCCTTAGGGCAGAAGGACGGACTAGCTGACCTCTGGAGGTCTTTTTCAGCCCTGTGATTCTGTGAATGAAAACATGCATCCTCTCCTAACTGCAATATAATCCGTCATCACTCAACACTATTTCCTTTCAGTGTCATGCATTCAACCTTAACTTTGTCCTTTGTTTTGCTCTATTAAGAAAGTACGTCCTCAGATGTATTCTCTTGATGTAATATTTATTAAGTGCTTTGTAAAGAATGAGAAAAAGACATACAGTTTTGAGGTTCATTGGGATATTTCAAACTTCTATATGTTTGCATTATACGATGGACACAACCTACAATTAATAAATAAAAATGGGGTGATATTCTTCTCAGTTATTTTTACTTCCTTAGTACATTTGATACCTATTTGTAGATCTTGCAAGGTATCCTTATAGTGTCATATGTGTGTACATATACATGCATATGTATTTCAATATATATGTTTGCGTGTCTGTGTATCACTGTGAGGTTATATTACAAATAACAAAATGGGTGTAGCAAATGGAGTTTGTAGCCTAGCAATGTGGCATTTTGATATTGGCACTTTTTTTTTTTAATGTTAGAGGATAGGAGGAGGATCAGTAGAATTAGATAAAATCCTTAATTGGTGAAGTCTTACAAGAAGGATAATCCCTTTTCAAGTTTCTTAATGATTCTCCAGTCAAGATAGACTCATGCTAGGCTGAGCTTTCTTTTACACTGTTATATTTTCTTCATAAGCTTGTTCTAGTAGATACCTGGTCAATTATGATCTGACTTATGCCACTAAAAATTTATAGTAAGCTTTTCCTAGGCACTCAGGTGTTTATGTACAAACTAGAAAACTGAAAAACAATTAAAAATGCCATCCAAGATTCCTTATCAGGCAATAAAATTGCCATTATGTTTTAATTTAATATTGGGATATCTATATGAGTTTCCCTTATTGATCTTTTTTCTTCCTTCTTCCATGAGTTTTTACTGATTATTTTTTCCTAGAGAATCTCCTCATTTTCATTGTCATATTATCCATTTCTTTCTGTCACTCTTTTCAATGTTTTTTCTCTTAGTATGCAAACATGACTGTTTTTCTCATCTTAGAAAGTCTGCTAATGATGGCTTTTACTTTTCCAGTAATGCTTTAGGTGTTAATTTCTTTTCTTCTTCTCAGATTTTTCAAGAAGCTACCACAGCATGTGTCTGGGATTTCTCTGTTCTCATTCCTACCTCTACCCTCATTGGAAAATCATCCTCTCAGCTGAAACAATTGTCACCAAAGATTTGGAGGATTCTTAGTCAAAGATCAGAATTAAAAGTCATGCTTATCTCACCAGTATAATCAGTCCCATGCTTGAAGTCTTGTCTTCCCCTTTTTTTTCCTGTTTCCTCTAATCCTCCTTTTCATCTTTTCTCTCGTCCATTGTTTCACACTCACTTTCAGCTTATTATGGCGGTACCATTTGTCTTGCTCTTTGATATTCTTTTCCTCCAAATCACAGGTCTTGGTCACCTCATTCATTCAGACTGATGTAATTATCACCTCAGGTTTACTTGTTTTCATAGTCCTAAAAGAAAGAAATTCTCCTTTCTTTCTTCTTTTTGATCAAATCCATCATCATCTTGCATGTCACCCAGACTTGTACCATGGTTCATCTCTGACAGCTCCTTAGTCCTCACGTTCAAATACTCTTTACATAATTTATCTGAGACACGTCCTTTCTTATCCATCCAGAGTTAGAACTATTGTCAGCTTTCATGATATCCTATTCCAATTTCTACAACTGAGATTCTACAATTTGTTAAAATGTGCATTTTTATAGTCTGTAATTTAAGCCATGATGCCCTTACTCGCAAACTTATTCCTACCTATTTACTGTCTCTCATTTACCTTTGATGACATTAACAACCTTTAGAACTGCTACTTTTCAAACATTAATCCTGTGATGTGCAATGACTGAAGCATAGCACATTGACTACTGATGTCTCATTGTTTTCTTGTTTTCTCTTACTTATATGACCAATGTCCTTATCTTTGAGTTGTAACTGTACAACATTTTATTCCCTGTTTGTACAATAGTGTTTCTGTTCACGATAAGAATCTTGACACTTCGTAGTGCTAATTCCCTGAAATTATACCAGAGCTACCTGGCTTTAAGAAAGATCAGAATTAGTCCTCCTGAATCTGTTCATATTTGTGTGGTTCAAATTTGTCACCTTTCATGGAGGAGAGAAGGGACGCGCTTTCAGTTGCTCAGTTGTACCTTTGGGGTAGGTAAGGAAAATATCAGTAACCCATCATTTCCTACAGTGAATCAGAAGAGGACAGTCATCTATAGAAGTATTATTAAAATATTTCCAAATGAGAAAAATATCTTGCTTGGAATATGAGGGACCATATATATCATAT
>NW_010392240.1:6840-10278 GCF_000710305.1 Buceros rhinoceros silvestris | reverse complement strand
TCCGTTTCCTCCATGTTGAACCCAGGACACATGATTTAATTCTGATTGCAAACCTAGCTGTGGTTTAAAATCCATTTGTGTTTTGCACAGGAAATGGCATGACCCTAAGGAGGTTGGTAATGTAAAACAAGGGCAACCTGATATGCCTATTCCAAGTCCTCTCCCACCCAAGACTAGACATTTTGATGGTTACATATTCCAAATATTATCTGGAATTCCTTACCAAATACTGGTAAGGCTCCATTAGGAGAAAGAGATATAAAAATAAAACATTCCAGCTACCAGAAAAAATTCTGGGAAGAGGTAAAACTTGCTGCCGAGAAGGAGAACTGGGAAGCAAATTCCTAAGAGCTGTATTAGCAGGAGCTCTGCAAGGGACAAGAGTTTGAGCTGATTTTTGAAAAGAATATTTGAATAAGTTCAGCAAGGAGTTGAGGAGGATATATTGAAAAACTTAAAGGCATAAAAGGGTCCTAAAACTTGCAGCATTTGATGGAAAAAATGTCTGAAAACCTGGTGGCAGAAAACTCCCCCGATGTTTTGAGAATTCTGCTCAAAGTCAACCCTTTTTCATTAATTCTCAGTCCAGCAACCAAGAAGTCAGAGACCTACTTTTGAGAGATTTTCTTTTGATTACCTGTAGGTGGAAAAAATCTCAATGATTACCATAGGTAGCATTAGACCACGACAAAAAATGGGATTTTTAATTTTTTTGCTTTTACCACCTCAAAACTTCAAATAACTGCACTGTGGAGGGAAGAGTACAAGAGGCTGTACAATGAGGAAAAAGGCAAAAGGAAGACTCTGATCATGTTGAGCTTCCAGGAACTCTGTGCACTCTGTTAATTTGTCAGAAACAGTCATTATCAGTAGTGCCATCAACAGTGAACAACATGTGGAGGAATGGGAGGGAAGGACTAGTCACATGTTCTCTATGCAGCTGAGAAAGAAAAACTGAGTCCACTGTAAGATTATTATCTCCCTCTCCATGGACTACATAGGGATCCCGGGAAATAAATCTCTTAACTGAGCACCTTAGAACAACATCTAAGTCAATTGTATGTTATATTTATCCAGTCCCTTGCTAAACTGACATCTTTTCACTTCCCAAGCATTTAACTTAACACTTGTAAAACAAGTAACTCTGCTTTCATGGTCACAAGTACAGAAAAAAAAATTGAAATATTTTTCATTGGTTGGACCAGTACAGAACTGCAAATCAGAGAGCTTGACAGAATTATACAACTCTGAGCATTCTAACAGTGGTCACCTCCTCAGCTGCTCTTAGAAAAAGAGTAACTAGAAGTCATTTCTGCTAGTGTGAGATGGTAGTTCTTCAGTATGAAGAACGACTCTGACAGGTAATGTTAATTGACACATTTATTAGATCCAGAGAGACCATAAAGATCTATTCCAAAAGAATTATCTGGGTTTTCTCTCTCTCACCCCCCATACATAGGAAGATACCGTGCAATAGGATTACATTTGCTGTACCTATTTTGCAGGTAAATGGAACTCCACAGGGCTGTCAACTCAGGTGCTACCATGTCCTGCATGTCTGCGCCAAAGCCAAATATATTTGGTCTATGTCTACAGCAGCATATTCATTGTTTCTTGCCTTTTCTTTCTTTCTTGAAACTATTACAAAGGTGAACAAAAAAGCCACTAGATTAACAAGTTAATCTCTATAAAATGGCAAGCATAAAATAGCAGGAGGCTCAGCGGCAGGATTTTCTCTGACTCTGATAGGAAAATTACTATTAAAAGTATGAGAGTAGTGCTTGTGTGTATAATAGTTACTTTACTTTTTCTGTCATGTTCATCCCAGAAGCACTACAGTACTGCAGTCATAATGCCATACTTACAGATTGGGACAGGACCATTGCAATACACTACTCTTAAGACATATGTGCTAATAAAGAAGTGTGGTGGCTTAAATAATTTAGGCTAATAAATCAATTTAGGTTTAGCTTAGCACTTGGCTACTGACATAATTTTGCCTTTTCTCAGGACTTGCTTTCCATTTGTACACACCGATCAATGGTAATGAGGTCCAGTTGTGCCTTCCTGAAGATATGCTATAACTTTTCGAACACACATACTAGTAAATAATACAGATGACTTTTCAAAACTTTACTTTGTTTCTTTTTTTATTTCTTCTTTTTTCTCATATAGATAGATAAAAGAAGTAAAATTGTTTCAATATAGTGATGTTTTTCACTTCTCCAAGGAAAACGTGACAATATTTCAGGGAGCATTCTTACAGGATAAAAGCTTATTCTGCTATCTTGAAATGCCTCTAAACAAGAACAAAAGGAAATCACAACAACATATATTAGGTAAGATTACATTAGGTACATCTAGTAAAATGTCCCACCAGTTTTATTATCAAAAGTCTATGCTGCAGTTTAGCTTGTGGATTTATTTTCAATACGTTCTTAACCATCAAAGGCTGGAACAGGATTAGTGAACTCATTTGTCTTCAAGAGATACAGTGTGTAAGGTCACCAGGTTGTCACAAGTCTTGAAGATGATATGCTTCTGAATAGTTAGCTTACTCCGAGTCCAAACAAGAAATAGGTGTTCCTGGCTAGCTCATTCACATAAGGATCCAGCAAGAATACTCGCTGCTAGCAAGAATCTTCATCATCCCAAGAAGGCTTGATTTTTTTAAAGACAGTTCTTAGTGTTTACTCACCATGACAATAATGTTCTGTGGTATCTACTTGGCTAGGGGACTAGACCACTGCTATTCAAAAGCATTTTGCAGTTGCAGTAGGCTCTGGCAATCCCTCGTATTTGTGCAGGAATGACTCACTTTATCTGGGGCTTACACAGGGACGACTGCTCAGCATAATGTGGCAGTGACTCAAGGCCAAGAGGTAGCATGAATGTGTCTTTTCCATCAGTGCTACATTTATTTTAAGGGGAAGATTTCATTCTCCCAGTCTATGGAGCTGTAAGACTGGTACTGACTAAAAGCAAAGTCTCTCATTCTTGCCGTAATTTACCTAGAGAAGGCAGTTGGACTTCAGGTAATGCTCACAACCTAGGCTATAAATGCCAAAACCTGGAGGCAGAACTTTATCAAAAGACAAGATAACAATTTTCTGGTATAAATTTGTAGAATGATCAAAGGCAAGCAAGGTTCCTAAAGGACACAGGGCTCCACAGTAAAACAACACTGAAAAGAGTGACTGCCTTTATATCTTTCCCTCTTTGTCTTTCCATGAGGTTTTCCAATCAAACACACACTTTGACTAAGTGGAGTATGTGCAACCACCACTGAAATTTAATGAAGTCGTTTAAGAAATTATGCAAAGTCATTGATACTATAGGAGATACTTTGAAGAAATTCTGGGGTGAGAAAGATACAAGTTAGAAAAATGGAAGTGGGGGTACGGTCCTCTTAAAATAATATTTTCTTAGCAGAAAGAG
>NW_010392240.1:0-6750 GCF_000710305.1 Buceros rhinoceros silvestris | reverse complement strand
AAAGAGTGTGGTATAGGAGGAGCTGCAAATTCTCTTGTAAATAGACATGTATGTCCCGGTATTGATCTGGAAGGAAGTGGGGACTATTACAAAGAGTCGTGGAATATGGATGATGGAAATTCCTCAGCTATGGGACACACTATCAAATTCTATAGCTTCTAGTCGACACCTGTCATAAGCCTGCAACAAACTGAGACTGGCAACTATTAATATACTTTGCAGTACTTTGCAGTCTTTGCAGTACTTTCCGAAAGAAGAAAGCTAGGCTCTGAGTGGACGACATTTTGCCAGGAGCTTATGAGTATTTAATGGTGAGAAAGGATTAGGTAGTTTAGGGAAAATATTGTAAAGGAACTATGAAACAACATAGATTAGAAAAATAATTTTAAACTACATTTTATTTTTATTAAATCAGATTAAATTATAATGACATTTTTTCAACTAAATAATCTGTTTTACACGGCTAGTACAGCATGGTAACTGAGGTGAAGCTTCACAAAACAGGCAATGCTTTTAACAGCTATTAGGGAAATCTAAGACTTTAACATCCCGATTATCCTTTGCAACACAGCTGACGCAGAAGATAGTATGGGTGTCAACAATCTTGTCAGTGGAATTATTTTTGGAGATACTTTCAAGGGAATGGTTGAGTTACCCCATGGGAGGATCATAAGAATAACAGAGTCATCAATGATACAAACTGAAGAAGCTGTTCCATTAGTCTCGAATCTAAAGGGTAAATTGGTATTGATAATCATAACTGATAACGACCTTCCTGAGAGCGTATGATAAACCATAAAGACAATTCTTCCACTTTTAAAAACAGTTGACTTCTATGTCATTCACTGGAATTATCTCTGCATGGCAACATTTTTTTGCCATGCTAGAATGATGAATTTTCATCATATGTAGATGATAGAATATGCAAGTCAGTGGTTAAAGACAAATGCAGAAACAAGGGTTTGTCTAGGAGCAAAAGACCTAAGACTGTCTTCTAGTTCTGCTTTCTGGTAGTGTTTGAGAGAGAAAAATACTCTTCCCTGGAACATCTTAAGAACAAAATCAAAGCACTTTTATATTGATGATCCAATGAAATAGTTTTGAAACATACCATGAAATACATCTTCAAAAGATTGGCAGATGTCTGCATTTTGACACAGTGGAACATGCATTTATTATTTAAGCTCCATGCTATCTCAATGCTGCTTAATATTGACATGTTTGATGTCATCAGCAAATGATTATTGGCAATTAATGTATTTTTCTTTACACAGTCTAGCGAGGACCTGTCATGACACACTACTTAGGAAGGTTGGGGGGTTGTTCTTTTTCTCTCAATAATTAAACTGAAAGCAATGATGGTTTTACATGATATATTATGGCCTATTCTTGACTCTGCAAATAACTGGCCTGACAGATGAGTTTACACCAAGCTGTACTGTAGGACAGTTCTGTTTGTTTATGTAGTGAATACTCAATAATGAATATGATAATTTGAAGCTCAACCAGATCTCTGCTTATTTCCCTAATAAGAACAGGAGGTACTGATGACTGTGATATATTCAAAATGGAAATTAAACATTTGTTTTTCAAAGTGTCCTACAGTAACCAATAATTGAAAGACAGAAAAAGAACCTTGAGAAGAAAGATGAAAATGCAAAAGAAAAGGAGAAAAGTAGTGCAACTTCTGAGAATGTATACCCTGTTAAAGGCAGCAAAATACACTCCAATACACCAAAAAGCAATCTCTAAATATCTCAGGCTTCTGTTACAATGGGGGGGGCTGGACATCAATTAGTAAGAATTATAGAAGTTCAGCAATTGACTTAATATATTGCAGAGAGAGTGTTAATGTTCTGGACAGCAATTACATCATCTTTCATTTAGATTTACTGTTGGATCCTGTTACAAAGAGTGTAAGACAACATTCTGGAGAGAATGTTTTTCAGTTATCAGACAGACCAGTCTTATGAAAAGACCTTTTTCTGTCTTGCACTTTGCAGATTAAAAAACTTATACTCTAAGGAGGACTGGTCAGGATAGGGTATTCTGAAAAGCCACTTTCAACAGGGACTGAGCCAAGCATCAACCAAATCTTTCTGAAACTGGAAAAAGTACAGACCACTGCTTGCTTCTTTATTTTTCATTTTCATATGCCTTTGCCCTCCTGATCTGGCTGGAACAATAAGTGCTTGCAGTAGCAAGGTATAACAGCTGCTTTGTTAGGCTCTAACAAAATGAGACCAGGAGGCAATCAAGTATTAGTCTCCTGAGAGCATCATGTAAGCCATGAAACAATATTCATTCTTACCACTTGCAGGGAATTCCCATCCTACCTGGAGCCAAGAGGAATCAGCAAAAAGGTAATGAGGTCTTTGCTACATGATTTCAAACTATGGCAGCACCTACACTGGCAGGCTGATTTGCCACAATTCATGCCAGGTCCTTGACCTGAAATAGTTCACAGTGGCTTTGGCTACATTGCAAATACTGTGGTGAAATAGAAGCAGGTCTTCAGAGAGAATCTGTTGGCGCCAAGAATCCAATACCTGCAGTAAGTGTGTTGTGGGAGGACTTTCCTTTAGACTAGCACTAATCTAGGCCCATAAACTGAAGATCCATTAGTGCTGGAGCATGGTAGGTTCCAGAACTCCTGGAAAGCACCTCCAAAAAATGCTGTAAGCATCATCATATGTTCCAGGCCTCTCTGTCGTGCCAGCTAAAGCTCAGTAGGTGGAGATGATTGGGAGGTTCTCTTTGAAAGCATGGTCCTCATTTGAACTGAGGTGCCAATGTATATAATGTAGTCTGTACATTTGCACCATTGTGGTTCACTAGATCAAACTATGTCACTCCCCTGACAGGGAAAATAGAGCATAGAGTGGAGAAGAGTTTGAATACCTGCCCACACTTGCCAGGATCACCTGCTGCCTGTGACATTGAGGAAGTCCAGGCTGGACTTAGCTTCTTGAATGAACTAGAGTGCATCTTGGTGCCCCGGTCCCCTGTAAGACTCTATGCCTTCCTTGTCTGCCTCTTACTTGCAAGTATCCCTACTCTTGTCAGTCACCACATTTCCTAGCAAAGCCTGCTATCTTTGAAGATGTGTCTTGGCAGATGGGAAATCCAGGCTCCTGAGAAATCCAGGCTTCTGCCCTCCATTTTCTGGGAAATTGTCTGAAAGGTGAGGGAAAGTCAAAGATAAAGTTGTGCTCATAGGGAGAAGAAGAGGAAGGAATTGTGGACTTATATCCTATAAAAAGGGAAAGATCAAAATATATTTATTTGATGTTTTCTGAGTCATGTTGAAAATACTCAGAGGTCCAGTGAGAGGCAATGACAATGGTAATAGACCAAGGGAATACTTGTGCTTTGAAGTTATCTTTCTGTACGTAAGCACCTCAGCCTATGTACCACAGATCAGCCTACACTTCATTTTTCATCTCACTGTAGCTTAAACGGAGAAGGGTAACATGCTAAACGTAAAGGAATATCATCTTATATGCTCTAAGTCTTCCCCTCTCCCTTGGATACAAAGATAGGTGCAGTCTTCTTTCCTGTATCCATCGTTCTATACTTGAGATTACTTCTCATTTAATTTTTAAGTGCTGCTAAAGTTGTACTGTTACTAATCATTCTAATGAATAACATAAGTGAGCAGTTAAATCAATGTATTGGAGAGGAAATCTTAATTAAAAAAGTATTTAGATATGGGAGTTGAGAGTTTTATAATTTATTTTCTATTAAGATGTTGACTGTTTCACCAAACACAATTATTTTGTGGCTTTAATCACAATACGAAAGCTACGCTGAAGTTACGTTTCTGCATCTTTCTGTTCTCCTCCCATGGATATCCACCATCCTCATATTTAAAGGCTCATTTTAGAATGACAGTGCCGAAATGTTTGCATTCATTTTCTTTGTTCTTGAGATGCTTTTTGCATCTGTTGAAACAGTAGGCTACTCTGCTGTTTACAATACCTTGAATTGCATTAAAGAGTAAACCTTCAGGCAGTATTAAGCATAATTATGCATATTTGAAACCACTTTTGCTGATGCAAAAGAATGGAATTGTTTTCATTTGGGCTGCAGGTTTAAAATACTGTGCATGTGACTCTGCACTAACATTTGTGTTTACTGAAATGCAAGCACATAAATCACATGTGCCTACTTTTTGAAGATGTCCCTGATCATTGCATGAGGATTGGACTAGACGACCTTTAAAGATTCTGTGAATGTAGGGAGCGAGGTACACACAGGAAATCACTTTGTGCATCCACAGTTAAGGTTTACATATACAACTTCACTAAAGGAAGTGTTATGTAAATTTGAATCTTCCCCTTTGAAGACATGGTTGCAACAGTCCTTGAGCTCTTGCTCTTCTATATGCTTTTTTGGTGGAGAACAGAACACCATAATAATTTTCTCTTCCCTTTCCATGCACTTTGCTCTCAGCAGGATAAGCACTCCTCATGGAATTACGTAAGGATCATCAACTTCCCTCGAGCACAGTGGCTGAAGATGGCCCACTCACTGGGGCTAGATTTTCAGAGCTCCTTATGCACTCGAAGTGGTATGCAGGCACACAAACCTGCCATTGAGTTTCACATGTTCCCGGCAGGAAAGGATTTATGTTCAAGAGAAACACAGCAGTGTGTGATACCAGAGATGGAAAATTACATATGAGTGGTTTTGGGTTCCTCTGTGATCTTGGAACAATTACATTTTGAAGAATCAAAATGCTTTTCAACACTAGGTGTGAAGGATCCCAGGTGAAAAACACGGTGCTATTAGCTAGTCTGGGGTTTTCTTCCCTCCTCTTTCTGTTTGGACTTCAGATTTAAGCATTAAAATTCTTTCTGATGTCATTTTACTTGCATTACAGATTGTAGATACCTTGAAGTTGAATAGGTGGCTTCCAGATTGGAAATCACAAGCTTGTGCTAAGTGCCTTTGCTCCTTTTACAGTGCCTGAGGGTGAGCTGCATTTGTATGGAATCCAAATCAGTTCCTATGCTTTAAAGAAGTTAGGAAAGGGGTGATCTACCCTGTCTGTATTTTAGAGGACTTTTACATTGCATTTGATTATCCTGTTATCTTGCAATCCTCAAAGATTTCAAATGAGCTTGGGCAGAATTTAGGTGCTGAGCTGCTCAAAATAGTGCTCTTCTGGCTGTTTGCATGGCTGCAGCTCTACAGTCCTGGAGAAATTTCTCATTAGATATTAATGCTTTCTTTGGATCTTCCACTGTTTGGTAGAAGCAGAGCTGAGAGTTAAGATGTGATTTTGCACTTAGGTACTTAAAACCTTTACCAAATTCAACCCCTGAATTTCTTTTTTTTGTTTGTTTGTTTGACAACACACCATCACTTCCCATTTTATAATTAATTCTATGATGAATTAATCAGTATTCTCAATTTTTTCTATAGTCTTAATCAAACTGAAACTTTAATCTGTAAATTTTTCTATTTCTTGTCTTTAAAACCATTGCTTCAGCGAGGAATTGGTTAAACAATTTCAAGAGCCAATTCATACGAACTGACAATTCATCTTTTTTTAACATGGAAAGTTAACCACTCTGGTAGTAGTCTCAAGCAATTCCTAGCACGGTGCTAACGTGCTGCTGGACCTTCCCAGGGGTAAAATTAAGTGTTTTAGATGCTCCAAACTGCTCCTATAGAAAGAAGATGTCTTGTAATCCTGTGAGTACCCTTAAACTTCTCATGTCACACTTGCTCAGTAGTCACATTAATTACATAATATATTTTGGTGACAGGGTGGCATTTTATAGACTAGTAAAGTGTTTTAATGGCTCTCTAATCATCAGAATGCAAAGATGTAAGAAGAGTTCATTGCATATTTTGCAAATGCAGTCGATTTGACGGATGAATCCACAATAAACCTAAGGACCGTGGCTATTTTCAGGGCAAAAGGACTTTGAAGGGAGAAAGGGGCTTGGGATACAGGCTGTGCTTATTTTCTTGCTAAGGGGGACAGCAATCTTGCTCCTTGGAGCCAGTGCCACCAGCTGCAGCAGAGAAGCTGTTTCTGCACTTCCTCTGTAATAAATGCATATTCTGAGCTCATGCCTCTGCCATCACACTAGGACGCTGCCTGCTGTGTTAATCCACCAATAAAGAGACCTCAGGTCATACAATAATATGTGCCTTTACCTCTGCCAGTATCCCCAGGACTGGCTATTAATTTTCAAGTCATTGAATTTCCACTTAATGTACTGCAGCTCTCTGAAGCGTGGTGAGTTTCTTTAACCATTGAAGTAGCTGTAAGCTGTATATATGAAATAATAATCAGTTGATGTTGTGTAAAATAAGAGGAGAACCTAAACCAATACACCACCTTTCACTGGAATAACCACCGAATGGGGGATTATTTACATGTCTGTGCAGTTACGTCTTGACTCAACAGATTATGATGCTAATTACGACTATAAAACGGTTTGCTCCTGACACTGAGAATCACACAGCACAGGTTACTCCAGCAGTGCCCCACAGAGAGCTGCAAGCGTAGACATCTCTGGGGCCAGGGAATTGTGTTGGGGAGAGATTCAGAGACCATCCGATCCTGAAGCCGCGCAAAGCAATGCGCGTTATTTAAGCATCAGTCCTGCCGGGTCCTAACAGCCAGTCTCCACCGCCCGGGGATAGGAGTGCGAGTGCCGAACCTCCGGCGCGTTGCCACCACCGTGGTTGTTTTGCCTGCCTCGGGTTTGGTTTTGGTGGGGGGTTTAG
>NW_010392239.1:0-3212 GCF_000710305.1 Buceros rhinoceros silvestris | reverse complement strand
CAGTCTTAGTGCTCTGGGAGCCACCCCGCCGCCACCACCACCAGTGCTCCCAGCTCCAGCGGGGAATCCACCCGCATCCCTCTCACCAGAGGAACGACGGGGCGGGGGGGAGCTGAGACCTGCTTGTGACATGGGTCCTGGTTCCCGGGTCAGCTCCTGCAGCCATGGGTGGTCCTCGGCCCCGCCCCAGCTGGCAGCAGGTCCCATCAGCAGCTGTCCCGCTGTCCCCGGGGGGAAATGCTGGCCTTTGCAGGAGCCTGTGCAGTCTGTCTGCTGAAACCGCTGCACCCAAGTCCCTTTGGCTGCCAGAGAATGTCGTTTCCCTGGCTGTGTTTGCAGGAGACCCTCAAGCAAAAGGAAATCGGCGTGTTTGTGCCTCTCCTTTTGCAGCTGGCAGGTCATCCCGCTGCCACGCACTGTCACCTCTCCAAGAAACATGCTCACCACGCAGGGACACCTGGCCACGAAAAGCAGCAGGAAGGCTGCCAACAGGCTCACAACTTTCTGGGGTGCAAGAAATAAACTCAAAATGAGCCCTTGCTGATCCAGCCTTGAAATGAAGCCAGGGCACTTTCTCCATCTCACAACCTCAGACAACAGGCATCCTTATGCTGCCTCTCACCTCCAAGCCACGTCCTGACCTCCTGAGAAATAAAACCCTGAAGTGCCACCAGGGGAAGCAGCAAAGTGGAGGAGAACTGGGTTTCCCTTGCACTGCAGCTTGCAGAGCATTTCCAGGTGCCCTGTCCCCATGTCCTGCTGCCAGATGCAGAGGAGCTCGAAGGGACCTGAGGACAGAGTGTGATGACATGTAACCTGCAGGCAGATTTCTAGGCAGATGCTGCCCTGGCTTTAACACAGCAAAGACCAGTGGGGGCTTTTTAAAATCGGAGCCCAACCTGGTCACCACCACATCATCAGCTGGGACCGAGGGCAGAAAATGAGCATCAGATGCCTTTATTCCCTGTCAACCCAGAGCATCCTCGTTGCTATAGTGACACGTCCCCCTTTCCTTGCTCCCGATGTCATTCTGGGGACTGTTCCCCTGCCTCCTCCCACATGAGAGGCGTGTGTGTGCATGTGTACGTGTGTACACACACATGTGCCACACAGGGAGTGAGGAGAACAGTCTGTGTTAGCCCTGGGAAAGAGGAGTGGGTGACAAAGGAAACGTGATCCCACAGCTAGTGAAGGGCAGAGGAAACACAACTCCCTGCCTCTCCCGTGCCTCTCTTGGCAGTTGTGGGGAGGAGAAGGCACTTTGTTCCTGCCTGTGCCAGCTTTACTTATTGATGAAGCAGGAAGGTGATCTCCAGCGGGAGCTCTGCAAGTGTGTGCAGAGCAGGCAGGGAGCGCACCCCAGGCTCGGGCAGGTGGGCTTCAGCCCAGGCTGTGACCCACATCGCGGCTGCGCGGGGAAGGCCCTCTCCTCTGCTCCTGCCATCCCCCCGGGACCACCACAAAAGCATCCTACAAAGGCAGTGACACCTCCGTAGTGTGGGTGTCCCACTCCCCACCATCCCCTCTGCCCTCCTCTCACAATTATTTACATATTAGAGAAATATTTTCACCAAGATCTCCTCTGCCCACAAAATCCAAGGCAGAATTCCCTGTTTCAACTGAAATAACAAATGAGGAGTTTAAAAGTGCTTTGCCATGTTTCGAAACCCCATGAAACTTCTGTGGTGTGTGGCCAGCCAGACTTATCTGCTCTTTTTGACGTGATTAACCTGACAGCCTACACAGGCCTGATCCTGCAAGCCCTGGTTTTGCCTCATTTAGGCAGAGTTCTCAAGACGCTGCCCTTTGCCCTGGCTCCCAGTGACGCTGTGGGAGCCAGAGCCGCGGCAGGGGCGTACTGGAGTTACTGTGCCAGTCTGCAGCCAGATCACAGAGTTCTTGGCTGCAGGATGCCCACTAAAACCAGAAAAAGCAGAAGGAGGGATGGATGGATGGAGGCTATGCTGTAAACCTCACCCCCAGGCTTTCCTGCTTTGATGTCTGCCTAAAAACTGTGCCACCAGCCCCACACACCTCCAGGCAACACCGGGCAGATCCACAACATCCCTGCCTTGCTATACACCTCTACCTATAGCTGAATACACACGCGCATATGTTTGCACCCTCCCACTGTTGCTGCCAGCAGGGCGCTGGCACTCTGCGAGAGAACCCCCCCACACCACCTTCGCTCAGAGGAAGCCACCTACCAGCTATGCAGGTCGTCGCACACAAATGCCAAGAAAACCTGCATTTTTTGCCTATGCCACATGCGTAGCAGAAAAACTATGCTGGGAATGCGAGAGAGGGCTGAAACTTTTCATGGCGACTAGTTTTTCAGATCTCTCTCTGTCTGCAAAGCCAGATGTCTTCCAGCCCCTTGGTGTCTAACGTTACAGAGCCCTGAGGGAGCCGTATGAATTTCTGGCGCATAAGCCAGAATAGCTGTTTTTACATGATTTAATGCCCCAGACCCTAAGCCTGCCGTGGACAGGGGTGTCCCCCAAATCTTCTGGTCTGCTTCCAATAAGAAGCCCTCACTCCCTGCCCTCCTGGGACACACAGGCATGAGCTCACCAGCACGGCACACTGTAGGGCATGATCATCACACAGGGCAAACCCACCTGCAGCTCCTGTGCGAGAAGAAAACGGAGTTTGGTAATTTGGGAAGAAGGATGCTGAACCTGGAACCAGTTTTGGCTGGGGAGAAGGAGGAGGAGCCTTCCCACACCTGTGAGGTGGTCACTGAGAAGCTGGAGCCAGGTTTGTCACAGGGTGAGAGCTGGGACAGGGGAGGTTTGGAGTGGATGTAAGGAGAACCATTTACCTCAGGAGGACAGTCCAGCAGCGAGGAGGCTGCCTGGAGAGGTTGTGCAGACTCCATCCCTGGAGGTTTGCAGGATAAAGCCACCCTGGGATGAGCCCACTTTGGGCAGGAGGCTGGGCAGAGGGGCCTGCAGCCTGAATCGCCCCATGGTGCCCGGCAGGGGACTTGCCTTGGCCCTGCTGGGACACTTTGGTGGCGCGTCTGTGCACTCCCAGCCTCCTGTTTTCCCCCAGCCGGCGCCCAGGCAGCCCCTTCCAGACCGGATCAGTCCCGGATCCCGGCAACTCCCGGTTTCCAGCCCCGGCGTGTCGGAAATGTGGCGGGCAGCAAGCGGGACTGCAGCCGGCAGGCAGCGGGGAGGCAGCGGGGAGGCTGGCCCCGGGACCCT
>NW_010392238.1:0-4241 GCF_000710305.1 Buceros rhinoceros silvestris | reverse complement strand
ATTTACATAATTAAATTTAAACTTTATTTTATTTACTATTAAAAAAGGAATTTCTTATTACAATTTCATCAGGCATAAGAATAATTTGATCAAAAGTAGAGACCATAATTCATCCGATGAGCTTTGGATGTCAAGTTTCGGAGATAACCAGATGACTCAAAATGCTTTTATCACTTCATTGACTATAGCGCAAGACTTGGTTACTGAGCCTTGAAATAGATCATTTACATCACAGACAAACACTAGGATTTATCTGACTTACCCTGGATTTCTCACATGAATATTTCTACATCTGAAATTGTCCTCTTAGACATTTTTTACAGTCTATGGAGATGTCCATGTACTAAACTAAATCTACAGTGCAATGAATCTCCTCCAGAAGGAGATGACTATGTTTAATCAAGCATAATGACTGTAATCGGTGAGTGTCCCCTCCCTTGTCTCGACTCCTAAGTCGTTTGTTCTGTTTTCTCCTCCTGGATAAATAGAGCAACTGCGCTGTTCTTAGTCACCAGCCAGGTCTAAATCATGAGAAGTACTCATCTGCAAACTAAAAAAAGTCCCTCTCCCTTGTCACTGATCAACTAGAAGTCTGATCTCATGTATGGCTCATGCTCTTTTTTTAATTTCAGCAAGTTTTGTGAGGAGAGTAAAACACTTCCCAGCCCACTCTAGCAAAACTTTCTTGTTTTAATGTGGTGGAAAGAGTACTGCACAAAACCACGGGAGAGTTCACTCAAGTGATTAAGAGCTCTAGGCTATATTCCTCCTACTTATGTGAATGCCTAGAAAATGAAGCATTCTAATAATTTTGCTGATTTTTATTTCTGTTTCTGAGCCTCACAATACTGTCACTTGCAAATACAGCGAGGATATTCTCATGAGAAATATCAGAAATTTCTTGTAGGAGCCCACAGCTCTTGGAGCAAAGATGATTTTTGCATTGAAATTAAAATGGCATGGTTTTCTATGATTTGAACAGAAACGTGAATGTCTTATGGAAGAGAAAATCCCAGTTACCCAAAGTAACTCTGGGTTATGTTCATTTACACCTCACTCCATTTACATATTTCAACAGGAAAGCTAACAAACAGCTACTCTACAGAGAGAACAGGTCTGTTCTTATGGAAATACAATAAAGAAACCACTAGCATAATACCACCACAAATACATTGATTGAAACTTTCATATTTTCAGACTTGGCTATGCAACACAGCTTTTCTTGCAGCTGCAATAATGGCCCACTCCAGCCTTGCGGTTGGGAATGCAAATCCCCACTTAGTTTCTGAGACATAATTTTCCTGGTGGATAGAATATAGAAAACTAATACACTCTACTGGCCTTTGCTAACCAGCCTGAAGGAGGCAGGAGCCTAGTGTTAATCCCAGAGATAAACATCGGTGGCCAAAATTTACTATTTTAATTTGAGAAACACAACCTTTCTTCTTATGTAGCAAGCACACAAGCTTGCTCACTTTTTTAATTTGTTATATTACCATCATTGAGCCTTTATATCCCTTGACATAGCTTATTAGTCATAACCCTGTGGAAATAGAGTGCAATTTGTGTCCTCCCATGGATTCAGGCAGAGTGGTCTGCTTTCTCTTTGTACAGTTTGTGTAAGGTACAGGGAAACTCATTACTACTTCTCTTTTCCCTCTCTTCCCAAGCTGTAATAGCCATGAAATGGAGAAACAGTGCTTAGCTTTTACCAGACAACTTAAATATGTTGAGAGTATAATTATGCTGGGACTATATTCAACCATATTAATTACAATCATTTGTCAAGCACAAGAAAATGTACTGGCCAAAGCATAAAATGATGTAAATATATCTGTTTCATGGCTTTCCCAGGAAAAGAAGGCCAATAAAGATGCATGCTCTTTCTTATGCTGATATATCAGAAAAAGCTTCTAGGTTAACCCTACATAAGGCAGAGTGAGGAAAGAAAGTTTCTTTTCCAAGGAAAAAGCCGGTGTTTCAAAACAGGCACTGTTCCTTCTGGTGAGTTAGATTTTAGAGTCAATAGTGCACTACAGTATGCCTCTCCATGAGAACACATAGGATATTTGCTTAGAAACACACTTATGAACTGACGAGAAATTACCACTACTTAACCGTGGAAGGAAGGAAACAAGAAAAGAAGGGAGGGAGAGAGGACTGGAGGAAGAGAGGGAGACTTTATCACAAACACAACATTTTTATATTTAGTAAGACATAATTTTTCACATGTCTCAGAGAAACCAAGGTGCCCAAAGTTATTTTTTGAGAAAAAAAGTTTTTCTCCTCTATCCTGCCAATTTAGTATTTCAAGAAAAAATCCCACACAGGGTGTTTTCAGTGTCCTACTATGCATCTTAACCTTTAGCGATGCTTACACTCCCTTAGTGACCCCATTTAACCAGCTTTTTAACTCACATCACCTCCTGCAAAAAAACAGCTGGCAGGTTCATTTGCACAGTAATAACTGCTGTCTACCAGCCTGCAAGAGACTGATTGAAAAAGATTACCTCCCAACAGTGCTTGTTAACTATGATTGACATATCAATATGATACACACTTATATTTTCAACCCTATCCACCCCCAATTCCAGATAGAAAGACGTATCAGAGGAACTGAAAATTACTAATATAAATGCTTTCTGTAAAGATTGCTGAGTCTTTATGAGTCTCAGAATTACCATTTTCCTCTCATTTCTCTTTCACTTTTTTGCTAGAAATCAGTATGTAATGGAGAATCATGTTCCATTATTCCCAAGCTTCCTTCATCTTAAAGGTGTTTTAATTACCCTTTTAAAGTGAGCAAAGCTAGGATTTGTTGTTATCAATTTTGTTTTAATGCACCAAGTTTAAAATCCATCCAAGTATTGATCAATCAATAAATGAAATATGTGAGACAGGATGGTTACCCAATTCACTTTAGTATTTCTTGACAGATGACATTGATAAATTCATCAAACAGAACAAAGGTACATGTAACTATTCAGTCCAAAGTATGTGTAATCTGATGACCGTATTTTATTTGGGAAATTTACCTGACACCATCAGTGACATAGCCTTACCATGTGAATGGTAATATTTGAAATCGCACAGCTTGTTTACTAGCTGCAAACTAAGCATTGTAGTTGAAAAACAGGATTAGTGATCTAGATGACAAACCTGTATTGCATAAACTACCATCGCCACAGCCAGCAGTCTGCACTTTCAGCTGAAATTTATGGGCCATTTCAGCTTAAGGCTGAAGCTGAGAAGGCTGCACTTTTGTCACATGTTTCTGCAAAGAGAGCTCTTTGCTCATTACCGATTCCTGATCCTGAAAACCTATTAAATCCCAGCAGCAGGGGAAAAAAAAAACACGTGTCTTGTAAAATGTTACAGGTTTAGTCATGTGAGTCATAGTCAACATTTAAAACAGCCAGGCTACATATGCAAGAGAAGTTGCAGAATTCCCTTCACTCCTCTTACGCTTATGTACAGATGGTAAGATCCAAAATTCTCACTCAGTTACCACCTAATCCTAGAGACACTCCAGGTACTTCAGACTTCTTCCTTCTATTTAACCTCTCAACACCTGAAAGCCAGCCTGTCCAGCATGGCTGGCACTCTCGAAGCAATTACTAGTTTTTATAAGACCTCTGAAGGAGATGCTACTGGTTCCAGTGGTGCTTTGTTTCACCCAGTGGTACAATGCATAGCAAATGCTTACCCCAGACTAAAGGAGTGAGAGCTCACATCTGTTTCCCAGGAGGTTTCCCTCAGCTCTGTGGTAGAGGCTGTACAGGGCAGGAAGCACAGCAAGCTTCGAGTCCTGTGCTGAAACTCTTGCTTTTTGCTTAGGGCAACTGAAGATCTGGTCCTTCTTCAAAACACTCACCTACTTCACTACAATCCCTGGTTCCTGTTCAAAGGAATATTTATGTGACTTTTTCCAATCATCCTTTAATGGAAAATGCACAGTCCACTTTTTTGTCCCTTCCTTCTGGTCTAGTGAAGTATAGATTTTTCATGCGTAGTGGAAAAGATTCAACAAATAGAGAAGTGGTTCTCTTTTATCCACAGTCTAGTGCCCTCATGAGTCTCACGGGAGGTGGGAGTTTGAGTCCCCTGAGGCAGAAAAGGCACTGAGCACAAGTGTGTCAGATAGTAAGTCAGTATTTAATTCAGTTTCCCAAAAGCTACATTTAAAGAAAAAAACAGAGCTTCATTTGCCAGCTGCACTTTGCAGGGATGTGGGGGTTTGG
>NW_010392237.1:2182-6976 GCF_000710305.1 Buceros rhinoceros silvestris | reverse complement strand
CACCAGAACTTTTAACCAATTGATGTCACATATACATGTACATGGCAGGAAATACTTGATTGGTCAGTTTACAACAAAGCTTCCCAAAACAAGGGAAGTTTTGGCTAACCCAGGACACAGGCCAGAATAATTTTGTTCCATGCCTCTTGCATGGAGATGTCTGCAGAACAGAGGTTATTCTTCACTCCATTTCCATCCCAAATCTCGGTTGGGGTGGGGGAGGGGAAGGAAGCAAGTCTCCTTTAACAGAAATAGCTAATATAAACCTCACTCCTTACACTGGTATTTGAGCAAGTATTTCAGACAAGAAAAGACTGTGGGTTTTAGCAGCACCCTCACAGAGAAGAGAGAAAGCAGCAAGATTAGCTTATCTGCTCACACTCCCCATGCCTGGTGAACATACTCTCCATCACCCCGTGGGTGGTATCCCGAGTAATGCTCTCTGTGCTCCTTGAAAAACAAGTGAGTACTAGACTTTGTACTGAGATAGGCTCAGCATTAAATTAGAGCACAGGGATTTGGGACTATACTGTCACATCACTTGGCTGGCTTAGCTGACCTCAGAGCCTCAGCTTTCTGGGCTCAGAGATGAATGGTTTTAAATATTTCATCCAAATTCCTGCCGCCTTCCCTTCCTCTCACTGGGGTCACCTGTCTTTTCAGCTATCTCAACAAGAAACTGGGGAGTCCAGTTGGCCAGATACTGTCTGCAGCAAATGATCAACATTATCACATCAGAGCATCTTCTGCCTACTGCTTTCACAGCAAATGAGTGGCTTTTAATCTAGAAGTGTGGAAAAGTATGTGTACAGCAATTATCAAGTTACTTTCTGCCAGAAAGTCAAGCCATAGTTTCCTGTGGTACTAGCAGGCTGCAAGAGCAGATGGATGAATGCAAGACCAGAGCTCTCTGCACAGCACATGCTGCATCTCTTGCACTCACATTTACCACCACCTTCTTAAGGCAGAGAGCTGGTGAGACATGTTGCAAGATGAGGTTTCAACTTGCTTCATGCTTGTTAAGAGCATTGTTGCTCTATGGTTCAGCCCGCAATGCTTGCGAGCACAAATCTATTCTGTAAAAGAAAATTAAATCCCAGGAGAACTGTAGGATTTCACTGAACATTGTATTTATAGGGCTTAGAAGTACTTTTTCCCCTCCAGAGGCTCAGTCACCGGGAGGGAATTGCAACCCTCAACTTTTAGGTACCACAAAAATCTATTGGAATTCACAAGTCTGACTATATATGCTAAATCCTGTTTCCAGTGGGCACGGGAAGTTGGTTGTCTGTGTTTATGATTCACAAAACCTGGCAAATGAGTTACCTTGGCTGTTTGTCAAGACAGATGCAGAAGAGGCATGAGGATCAGAGTTAAGGAATTGACTCTGGACCAGAAGGATGCAACCATCCCTGGGCGGGACTCATAGCCATGAAGCTTGTACTCAAGTCAGATCATCACCCCCATTTATTTGACATGCAAGAACCACATGTTCCTACTTTATTTGGGGAGACCTGGGTCACATCTCCAGTAGGGTACAGAACATTACACCCTTGCAGATTTCCTTCTCATTGCCCAGGGATTTTTTTCACTTTTGTAGCATACTGAAATAGCTGTAGGACCACTCCTCTAAACCTTCCCTCTCCTGAGGGACTGCCTGTGCCCACAGCAGCAAATACTAAGAGAAGGACCCCTCCCCTCCAAAAAATCCCTCTAGACTAAGTAATGTCTGTAATCAAAGTGTCCATACAAACATTGTTTATGATTTAATGAAGTATTGATACCCACATATTTGCCTGTACGCAACACATCCGCAGATGCAAGCTGTAGCTAATCCGAATCGATTGCATACTGCTTGCTAGTTGGCTTATTCCATCTCGAACTTGGAATATAGATCATTATTTCAAATGAGTGAAGATGATGCTCTTGCAGGGTAAAAAACATCAGTGCACTGTTGCATCTACTACTGTGACTTCCTAGAACTCCTTTTATCTAAACAGGATATTTTTCCTGTTTTCTCAATTTTTTAATCACAGACTAAAACATCGCCAGTAAAGATTGAAGTATACAACTTCTCCCCCACTTCAGCTAGCACTGCCCTCCATCCAGGAGCCAGTCCTTGCTGTGCTTACTGAGGATGGGAGACACTGAGTATCTGTTCCTCCCTCACTGGGAGAGGAAACCTGACTCTGGTGCCTAGGGATTGTGGTCCTTACCAGGGAGGATCAGCTGTTCAGAGGACATATTGATGGACTGGACCCAAGGCTTTCCTTTCTCTAGACAGCACCTGAATGATTCAACTATGTAGTAATTATCTAATTATCTATGTAGTAATTTGGAGAAATTGATACTTAAGAATCCTATATAAAGAGCACCCCTCACCAAGAGAGGGAGTATGAGAAGCCTGTCTCAGAACTCCTTATGGCCAGTTTAACTTGAAAGTGGAAAACATCAGAGTCCTCCAGCAGAAAGAAAATAAAATCCTAGATCTGTCTTCACTAGCTGAATGCTCTACCTGTTGCGTACTGCAATGAAGGAATGAGGGTGGGCAGAAGGAGAGCTTCTGTTATCATACACACATAACCACCCAAATGCAGTATCTGTTTTGTAATCAGTCATTTATAGAATCAAGCTTTCCTTGTGCAGAGAAAATGGCCAGAACAATCTCTGGACCAAAGGGAAAAAAATGTCACTGTAGTTACGGCAACGTTAAACTATCCAGGTGAAATTAATATCAAATTCCTAAAAGCTGCAATAGACACCACTTATGCACAAGCCTTATTGCCACATAAATGAGGTGAAACGGCCGTCACTAAAAGTAAAAAAGTTTTTAATGCTAAAAATATCTTCTAAGTGTGTTCGCTATAGACATCAGCAGAGGCCTGATCCTGTCAACTTTGTGCTAATTCAGCTGCTTTAAGGATCAGACTTTGCGGCTATTGTCTCTACCCTGTAAATATGCAAACTAAAAGACCTCCAGACTCACTAACATATGCAAAAGTAATTGCTTCAGAGGCCCTAGATAACGCAAACAAATATCATGCCAATTTAACGCCTGCTTCTCTTGTTTGCGAGGACAAAAAAATTGTCTCTGGGTTCTACACCAGACTATCCTAGATACGGAGGAGAAGATACAGATATGCCTCCTGTATTTATAGATCCCCAACACAAGTTCCCTCAAGGAGCACACTGACAAAAATCACACGTAAAACAAAATATACCATGAGCACAGAGGAAGCAGCTTTCTCACAAGCAGGTTTTCATGTCTCCACCTTTGCCCATTAGGCCTTCTAATTTCTCAGAGTCAGGGTTTTGTATGGTTTGGTTTTGGTGCATGTTTTAACACACTTCAATTTTTGTACAGCATATTGATTTAATATATCAAGAAATTAATTTCATAAATATTGTGCACTACATTGTAAATTCTTTACCACTGGAGAACAAAAAATATTTTAATCCCCATAGTATCAAGCAAATAGGTCCTGCTTCTGTGTCTGCAGACTGTAAGAACAATGCTTATTGCATACTGAATTCAATTGTCTTTCAAGTCTGGGATAAAGCTTTGATGCACACACATGCTTAGTTATCTCCTCAAATTGTAAGCAGAACATGTCTTTGCCACTGGCTTATCTATCTACTTCCAAAAATACTTTTAACAGGGAAGAAATCATGTTTCTTTAATAAATGACCCAAAAAGTTAACCTGCTTCCCTGCTCTTCTAGTGTGGTTTTGTCCATATCACATACAAAAACATACCTGCTTCTTACAGCCTTAACTGCAGTACGTGGATCAGCTTTGCAGAGTTGTTATTTGTCAACCTTCAACACAGAGCAGACTCCGGGATATCACCTTATTCCTGTACAAGGTGGGTACAGTGTTTCCACTATTTAATGCCAACTCTTTAGAGGCAATGACTACAATTTACTTCCAAAATGTAATTTACAGGTTTTACATACAGTAGGGCACGTAAAGAAGAGTAGAGCATGTAAGAGCTTACAACCAACTCGCTCTAAGCATCTCACATGGGGCACACAGAGCAGCAATCATGAGAAGCCAATAGAGGAGGGCACCTGCAGCCCAGGCAGCCAGTCTAGAGTCATGCCAAAACCGACAGCTGGGCCGAGTTTCATCCGTAGCATCATCCAAAAACCATCTCTCCCATCTCCCCAGCTACTACTCAGCAGTATTAAACAACCATCTTTTATCCTCACTGGATCATACTTAACTAACACAGCTCTTGTCTGTTCTCCTTTTCTCCACCCCATCTATTAGCTTTGCACAGCAGCAAGACTATTTTGATGTCCAGCTTCCCTGCAGCAACTGTTCAACCTTCTTGTGCTTTCTTTGTGAAAGCAGAACCTTCCACTTGCAAGTTCTCTTGCCCCACTAAGCATCTGCTAACATGACTTTGCTGAATTTCTTTTCAAAGATAGACAGCCTTTAAGTTGCTGCTTAAAGACTACAAAACATCATTCTCTGCTGAAGTAATGTCATGGTAGAGGAGAGAAAGAGAATCCCCAAAAGAAAACAGTCTGATGCCATGGAATGTCAGCTCCATGCTATTAGCTCCACCTGTGTCCAGGTCTGCCCACTGCTCTCCTGGACATTTCAGCAACCACCATACGTCAAAGACATTAATCTGTATTGAACCAGGCCTCAGGTCCTTCAGCAGTAAATCACACCTTCAATTCAACCAGTTCTCCCTCACAAGCATTGTTGGCATCTGCATGGACTTGGACAGAACTACATGGTTTTCTGGGCATGCCCCAGAAGATGTGCGTCCCGAGTTCAGCA
>NW_010392237.1:0-2100 GCF_000710305.1 Buceros rhinoceros silvestris | reverse complement strand
ACAAGAGGAACCTGGTAGGCATCACCCCACACGCTTTCTTTCAATCACAGGTAACTTGAATTATCAAGAAACAGAACTTTGCTGTATATTATTGCACGCATTTAATTACCATAGCCAAAATAGACCAATTAGTGAAAACGCAAACATTTACATATAAAACAGGCAATGCAGGGAAATGCTAAGTTCACATCAGATGAGCTCACATCAAGGAGCCATCATACATGCTTATGCTTTGAGCATGTGCCTATTGTGGCATCACCGGAATATATTTTTGTTTCTGTCATGCTTCCTGTGAACCACACTTGCTTTCCTCCTCGGATTACATACTGAGAAATTGAATATACTTTCATATATAAACATCTTATTTCATGTATAATGCACCTAAATTCACATATTTCTTTAAAAAATCACGAACAAGCAAGCAGCCAAGAAATTCTAGAATTGCCTTTTAAAAACTGCTGAAAGGAGCTAAAACTCAGGCTACAGGCAGTGCAAGCACAAAGGCTGAGCAGGAAGAGAAGTCTGTCCCCAACTGTCTATGCACTTTCTATGGCCAGAACCCAGCATCACTGGACTAGGAAGCCAGATACAGGGGTTGGAAAATTGACTCTAGATCCTTTTTAAAAAACTTTCACAATATTATTGCGCAGAAAATGTCCTAATAATTCAGTACTGTGAACAGATATTTGTAATGTAAAGAGAGCACAGTCTGATATGTTAGTGTGATGAGGAACTTCAATCCAGAAGGACAGAGAGAAAGGCTGAGAATTCAGGTGCCATCACGCAGAAATACTGGCAAGTTCTTTGCATGGGATTTGAAAGAAAACTTTTGTCAGCACCCAAGTCAAATAAAGGAGCCAGGGAAAGTTTCCAAGGCAGTGGGAGGTAAGAGAGAACACAAGATCCTCCAGAGCATGTTTTTGGCACGTATAAGCTGGACTCTTGCACTGAATTGCCTTCTGCAGCACCTTCTCTCTGCCCTCCTCAGTTCCTTCCTCCCTATCCTGCAGAGGATGGCATCTGCCCCCTGTATGAGCTGCCCAAGTTTTCAGGCTCAAAACCAGCATTGCCACTTCCACACAATTCCAGCAAATTCCAAGACACTCTTCTACTGAAAAACAGATATGACAGATACACTGAAAGCAGAGCACAGTCCCCTTGCCTAAGTGAATCTGGCATGTCTAAAAATCTTAAAATCAGTTTGGATGTGAAGAGTTTTAAACACACCCCTTCACAGGAAAAATAGGTTCAGTCTTCGATGAGTCTGATTCAAAATAGAGTCATAAATTTCACTTGAGCATTTAAAGAAAGCTGAAGAAAACTTAAAAGCAGATACAGATTTTTTTTACAAGCTTCTCATGTACAATGTAGAATACCAAAGATTTTATTTTACAGTCCCTTAGTATGCAGGCAATGGGCAATTCTTTTACTGGGTGCCACAGGCACGCAGCACGTATGGTGAAAAATAGACATAGAAACAAGGGCAGTTCGTTACATACCAGCCCCTAAATATAGATAAAGGCAGCATCTTCCTAGTGATGCATCAAAAAAGATTAAGTATCAAACCCAAGAGATACCTACCCGGTGTGCTGGACACTGAAAGTAATGCCACCGTAATCTGGAGGCTGCATTGTGTTTATAGGTCACGGGATTTCTCCGAGGAGTGAGAGCAATCCTATTTTGGTTTTGTGGCAGCACGCGCAAGGAGGAAGAGTACAAAATCCCATGTGCTACTTTAAGGAACTCTGTTCCTTCCCTCCAAGGCTAAAATAAAAGCAGTGCATCCTCAGTCCCAGACCCAACCTTGGGCTACTCCTTCAAGAAAAGAAGCATTCGAGTGACTGCATCATCCTCACAGTACTTCCTTGGGCCCAAAACACCTGGCAGATTTCTTCTTGTATTTCACTAACCGTGCTGCACTTCTGCTCTCTTGGGCTGTTACATCATTCAGACTTGGCCGTGGTTGTCCTTTCCCTCATCTTCCAGGTGAAAACAGACACTTCTAGCTACCTACTTCGAGCTCCAGGACCTGATACCCTCAAACATGCAGAATTATTTAATTTGCAAGAGCTATTTTATACCTATTATTGGGGGGGAAGG
>NW_010392236.1:14301-18406 GCF_000710305.1 Buceros rhinoceros silvestris | reverse complement strand
GGCGGTGCAGCAGGTACCGGGGCGAGAGCCCGGCGGACTGGTTTTAATCTTAACCCGCTGATTTAGCACTGGTACCTGCACAGTACAGGTACGGGGAGTTTCAACTATGGAGGGAGATCAAATTGTTACGTTCTTCTTCGAGAGGCAACTAACAACCGCCCCTAGCTTTGAATTGTTTCTGTTTAAATACAAAAAGTTATTTGTAAACAAATGGATTGGGGGAAAAAAGTTTTAAATTAAGATGACTTTCAGGCCCCACTGGAGCACGAACAAGCATCTCTCAGAAATGACCCCTCACAACTGTTAAATCTTTTACATGTTAAACGAAAGCAACTCACTCTGTTTTAACTTACACGAGGCAGATTATACCCAAGAAAGCTTAGAAAACACGGTAACAGCAGAGGATTGTCGTTTTTTACTTTAGAAAAAGGGCACGAAATGGGAACAAGAGAAGTGGTTAAGTTTTATTTAAATTAGCTAATAGAACTATTCCAGTACACAGAAAGGAAAATTCTAACACATAGTGGTAAAACCGGTGTTTTGCAGAACATTGTAAAATTAAATTATTGAAAGTTTAAAGCTATAAAGACAATAGAAGAAAGATCTGTTTTATAATTGTAGAGTAACATCTCCAACTTCTCTTGCAAATTTGGAGACTTACACAAAAATGAACAAAAAAGTTGAAGTAAAATAGCACCAGTCTTACGTAGTATGGATATGGATTAGCTTCTCCCATGTCTCCACCATTCTAAAATGAGTTTTAATGTTGTAAAACTTAGCACTTCAAGCTTAGTGAACTCGCAACTGAGAAGCTGCCAAAGGGCAGGTCCAATTCAGAAATGCTACGTTTTGCTATTTGACAGACTCCTGGATACCAAAGTCCACACTCCAAAGTTCCCTCTCCTCAGCATTACAATCTAGTCACTGCTGCTCTTTGCACAAGATACTCTCCGTAAGCGTCTGTAGTCTCTTCCCTGGGTTGCACCTGAGTTGCCCAGAATTCACATTCTTGAATAAGACACTTTCAAGTGCCACACACCTGCCCCCAAACACATGTACAAACTCAACTTTAAAGCCACTGTTGTTTCCTTCTGCTTTAAAAAAAATTGTGTAAGACGTGGTAACAAAACATCAGAATAGTTAACCTTAACAGTTAACTTATTGTGAAGTATTCATACACTAATGTGGTTTCTTTATTAATATTATGCAGAACCTTTGTAGTGAGAAGTGTTTTAAATGCTTACCGTACAATACAGATGTGATTTGGCTAACTTTAAACCCATCATTTGAGATACTATTATTCATACAGCTCCCTAGATATTGATACTTCCACTAAGTCTTAATGTTTGCTTCTTCTAACAATCAGTCTTGGAAAAACTTCCTTTGCCTGACAGAAACAGGAGGAATCCCTTTTTTCTTCCCTCCTTCAGCCAGAGAAAACTTAAGGAAGAAAAATCTCTCAAGTTGGAGGGGAAAAATTATCAAGCACAGTTGGGAAGCAATGAGAGAGAAGACCTAAACATCATTCACCACTTGCAATACATTGATTTTTGTTAATATCTTCTGTAAAGTTTAACACCTTCTCAAATCACTGTTTACTACTAATCACAGTCACTATTTTAACCAGTAGTTCAGTACTTCGTCAAGTATTAAGTCCTTAAGTACAAAAAAACTTCTCTGAAATCACTGAAACTGTAGCTTTTTACGTTAAATGTATTTGAAAACAGAAAGAGCCCTTCTCCCTAGAGGATAAGTAATATGAATACATAGTGCAGGGACGGTATTATTCTAGGTTGTTGTATCTCGTGCATACAACTTTTCCATAAGCACAACAGTATGTTTAAACATAAGGCAAAGTGGACACTGGAGACCACTAAAGAGCTCATTTGTGTATTTCCCTTTATGAAATAAAAGTCCAATTTCATTTAAGTGCTATAAAAGTCATCATAACACATAATATTTTTAAGAATTATATTTTCAAAAAGCTTGTTGTCAATCCGTGTTTGTCTAACAATCTGTTTACAGAATTTACGTTTTTAAAAATTTATTTCCAGAGAGACACTGTTTACTACAACTGTTCCTACAAGTTGATGTGCTGGTGCTTTGACAGAATTGTAGTCTGTTACTTAGTATAGCAGGCACTGTTTTTATAGTCCTTAAAAACAGTAGAATTCCCAAGGCAGATTTGTGAGGAAGCTGTAAACAAGTAATTTTCCAACGTTTATTGGCAATAAATGAAGTGGTCTTTAGTCCTTTAGGATTTAAATGTCTCTGCCAAATTGGAATTTTTGAATCTGTGGAATCTATTTCCAAATTAATACTCTGAAGCAGTTTGGAAACTTGTCTCTGAGGAAGAAACAAAATCTGTCTCCAGCCCAGACTCATCACAGTTTGGGAGAAAGAGCTTAAGTCCAAATGCTCCTGCATGTTAGCAGAAACATCTTTCATAAGTGAATGCATGAAGATTCCCAGAGCCAGGTTTCAAGATCTGCAGAAGAGGGAGACATTTTAAGGTGGCAGCATGAAGAATGAAATTGCATAGCAGATGGGACAGTTTGACGTTTTCTTAGTGATGCATAATTGTCCTTCCTGTTTAAGAAAAAGAAAAATATTATTACTGTTTCAATGACATTTCTATTACTGTTAGGCTGTCTGACAGGGAATCTACATATAAGGAAGAACACTAGAGGAAAATAGTTAATGCTAAATACATTCAGTGAGTTAGATATGGGACGACAGGAAAAGGATCTTGAAACAGTCATATCTAAAAGAGGGGCACCCTGCCATTACGTGTGGTCCTCAGAAGCAGGTATAGAATAGTTACACTAAAAGACACGTCATTTTGATGAGCTCAGAAGGGCAGACTCAAGTTTGTACATTACATCCTAAAGAGTCCCGATCTCTCCCCTGCTATCCACTTAGAATATTGACCGATTTACCAGTCACAGCACTAACTGAACATTAACAGGAAGAATCTCAACATTTACAAGTTGAGTAGCAAACACAGTTGTTCAACTTTCCAAATGCCATCTCCATGTTCCACTTTACAACCTGCTACTAATCACCAACTTGAACAGCTGGAACAGAACTTTTCTACACTCTAAAACAGCACCTGAATCACCAGGTTAGTCTTTTCCATTCTGAAAAATTGGAAACTGAAGTTGTCACCAAGAACAGCCATTTTTTTTCTTGAAAAGTTCTCTCTTCTCTTGCAGTGCTTTTGGGTAAAAACCCAAAACAATCTGCAAAGTCCACTCCCCCCCACAAAAAAAAACCCCCAACTTGCCATACACGCACTTCAACACCAGTTTCCATACCTGAAGTTTAGGTGCACTAGAAGATACCATCCACCAGGTTAAGTTTCCTAAAAGGATTTTCAAACCGTAAACAGCGCAAACTTTCATGAGATTTAAGTTTGATTCCAAAACAGAAGCTAGACCTGATGACATAAGGGGAAGAGCATAAAAAAAAAGGTGGGGAGATTACTTTCTTTCTGCAAACGCAGCAGTTACGTTCTTGGTGGATGCTGAACAAAGTACACCACCACAAAGAGTCACCTGTAGAACACAATGCAGGATTCTACACAACAAGCCTTGAGACCTAGCTACCTGAAAAGGGAAGCCACTTAAAGGGAGGTTTCTGAAAACTTAGAAGTAAGACAGTGTAAACAGTTTAGTGAGAGCTGATCACCTTGAAGGTACCGTAAAAGCATAGAGCAAAAACGACGTGACCACTATGTTGTTTTATGGTCAAGAGCTTCTCTTTCCACAAGAAGAGGAACAATGTTTCTGGTCAATGATAACTCAATGACCAAATAACCCCTCAGAGAAATTAGATCTGAGAAAGTCTGGTGATACTGTGCCTTGCAAATATCCATTTCAGATGAAGAGTCTTACAACTGGTAAGGATGGAATATGAGCAACATCAAAAAGTGCTAAATAAGGCTAAAAGCAGGAAGATGGTTATACCCAAACTCATAGTGGAAAGGAGTCAGAAATATCATTAGTAAAAAATGGAATAAAAAACACTGGATTACGTGTGTTATGAAATAACTGAAGACAAAACAGTAGGATGATAGCAAATACATACCAAGAACTACATTCCT
>NW_010392236.1:0-14230 GCF_000710305.1 Buceros rhinoceros silvestris | reverse complement strand
TTCCTGCTCTGAGAGATGGCCTCAAAATCTAGCTAGCGTTGTACAAGAAAAGGCTTTGACTGATTTCATAAAGGGAGAAGAGAAGCTATTTTTATAGCGGAATTAAATGCTTCTGAATTCTGGATAAAACTGGATATTGTGAAAAGAAAACAACTTCACAATCTAAAGTCACCACTTAATGCTTCCGAAGGAGGAAAGAAACCCAAGCTTCAAGCTCATTAAGTCTTCCATTAAGCCAGAACCTTTAACAGTAAGTTAAAGTTTGACTAAGGGATGCAGCATATGAATCAAATCTTTCATGATGCCAATCCAGAACCTGGCAAGGCTTCTTATAAGGAAGTAGGATCAAGCAGTTATTCTCAGATTTATCAAACCTGCATTTCTGACGGGTCAGTCTATAGCACTGCCAGGGCAGAAAGAGCATCTTTGATCTTCCTCCTTATCTAACTCTGTTGCTAAAAACAGGAAGACAAAAGCTCAAGAACTCTTGGCTCAAATAAAAGAGTATTTTTCATTTTAATTTAACATGGCAATGATTTAATTGAAATGACTGCTGCAGTTAGGAATCTCCAGTGCTACAGCTACCTCTTGGAAGCTTTTACAAAGTTCAAAAATTCTGTTCACGCCTAATAGCTTTTCAGGTTAATTTCTATCGCATTTCTTCTGCCTCCTACCCAGCCACTGCAGAAGTTGAGACAATTATCAGGAAAATTACAGTACAATAGAGATGACCTATTCTGCTGAAGTCTGGATTTATGCTTTTTCAGAACAAATCTTAGGAAAATTCGTATTTATAGGCATTTGGACCTCAGAGAGAGCCAATGTTTCTCTACCTCTAGCACTGCTCTGACATGACTATGCAACTCTCTGTTCCAGCAACAAGTCATTTTTTTAGCAGGAAAATCTAACCTGAACAGGAGTCATATTCATTTTGTGGAAGTTTGCAGAACTTCCCAGTGAAAAGTGAAACAGTAACGGTATCAAGATTCATACAAAGGGGAGTTGTCACCAGTGCCTCCATACACATAGTGCTACGAAGTGTAACAAAAATAAAAAGTCCGAAAGGCTAAACCTCACATCAGTTCAGTGAGGGAAGCGTACTAAACCTAGTTACAACCAGGTTAGAGTAGAGGATTCCCTTCCAGAGAAACAGAGGTTCTTAACAATTTTCCATGTGTGTTATTTTAATTCTTCCCAACTATCTTACAAGACTGTCCCTCATATTCATCTACTTTTTAACTCTTACAACCTTTCCTGTCCAGACTCCTAAGAATCTAGTCTTTCTCCCCTTGTTTTCCTGTTCCTACCAGCTACATCTGATTTAGAGCACCCTGAACACCTTATCCTTCTTTCTTCCTGATTGTTCCAGCTACTGTGGAGCAGAGTAGGAACAAGGTCTCTGTTCTCGGTTCAATGCCTGCTCCATAACACAACGCTCTCCCCCAAAACCATAAGCCTATCAACAGGCAAGCCCTGTTCATCTCCAATATGTAGCAGTCATTGATCAGTTACAAACAAGAAGCACCAGAAAAGATAACTTAAGAAACAATGCTAAGGATTTGAAGCAGTGAGAACTGTTTTGCGTTACCTTTGAGAAAATTAAATCCTCTTTTAAGAGAGAAACTTTTTAGTACTTGAAGTTTTGACAAAATAGAAAGAATTTCTAAAAATGCATAATTTCCATGCAGCAGCTCTCCACTTTACCTGGAAGTACAGAACAGTTTGCTTTTAGCCTGGGAATAAACTGTACCAGCAATCTGACAAAGTTGTTCTTGCATCCATCGAACATCAGCAGGCATGTCAGGAAACCAGTTTACTAACCTACAATCAAAACCAAAATACATTTCAGGAGGATGCATTATGTAGGTAGAAATAATGGTCTTCGGATAGTTATGACTTGAATTCCAGAGTACCAGAATGCCTACAACACTGAATAAGTTCTCAATGAGTAAACTTCCAGAACCATAATAACTCTAAAATGGTTCATTAAAAGTTCCTTACCGTAAAGCAACAGAATAAGCGGACTCCACTGGTAGCGTATATGGAAGCATCAGATAGGATATTACCCGCATCGGGAAAAGTTTAGAGAACTGAGCATAGAATCCGTTCTGTTCTTTACAAGCTTCCTGTAGTGCTTAAGAATAATTATTTTTGAAAGAGATTAGACTTTGAAAACAGTTTAAATAATTTGCTCAAAGTTTAGTAATCTTCAGTCAACAGCATCAAGTGCTATCTGAGCCTTATTCAGTAGGAAAGAAAAGAATTCATCACAAGAAACATTTAACATAAGCCCTATTACTTTAAAATACGGGAAACTCGGACACCTACCAGAGGGTCAAAAGGCATTACCCAGAACTTTTAAGCAGTAAGTCAAATAATTATTTCGTAATAAGGGGATGTAAAGTTCACATCTAAACTATGCAAGTATTTTTGGAGACAACCTCTCTGTTGTCTTAGAGACTCTGTAACTCCAAGGAGTTTAGAGTTCCACAGATTCCAGTTGTTACATGTAGTTATAAGAAATACCACACTTCAAATTTTGTTCTCCTAGGTCATTGGGATCAAAATTTCAGATCTTGAAAATCCACCAAAAAAAAAAACCAACTAGGTAAAAGTTATATATTAAAAAAATATCAGAAGTGGTTTTGGTCTATTAACAGCTTATTAAAAAGACAAAGCCATAAAATTAGAAGTCTACAGAAGCGTGTTTTAAAAATAAGATGGGGATAACCAGCGTTTGGATTTGAGGTTCAACTTTGCTGTGAAATAAATGCTTACAAAAATACTGTGCACATAAGGTTTATCCAAAACCAAGTAAGAATTCAGTTCATGACTCTGCAGTGTTGAAAGTAGCACCTTCCTCCTGCTTCAACCATATTTCTGTAGCTAAATCAAAATGGACATAATCACATTTAATAAGTATTTATAAAGAATGTGGGGGGGGTTGAGCTAGTCTCCAATTTCACAGGCAATTACAAGATTATATAGGAAGCATATTATAAAAGTAAGAAAGGGAAAAAAAAATAAATCAAAGTTTGTCATTCACAGTTACAGGAAACAGCCTGAAGAATGTACCTTTACGAAGCCTAGGAGGTAGACTCTCAAATATGCTTTTCTCCAAAGGACATGGATTTGGTTTCATCTGGTCATTAAGTACTTCGATTTTCAAAGTTTCTACTCTGTTATTTTCTGTCAGTTTTTTTTTCTTCATATGGTCAATGTGTTGCGCAGCCTCATGAGGATTTCTTTTTGTGAAGGGTAAGTGGATATAAATTGAGTCATTCAGAATACCTGAAAAAGTCGAGAGCTTCCACTTAGGCTTGATCTACGGGTCTTCAGAGAATCTGTACAGTACCTGTAGTGCGTGTATTTGTACAACGGCCTATCCTGACTGTCTTCAGGCCTATCCTATCCTGACTGTCAAATTTGATCCACTGTCAAATAACCTTGCTTTTGTAATACCGCAAGCATTTAATCACATTGATGAATATGCTTTTGTAGGTTTAGGTCTTACTTTAAAACAGATTCTAAAGGAAAAGAAAACATCAATTAGATGAAACTGCACTGGGAACATACAGTCATGTACCAAAGTTGTTCCAGCAAAAAACAAGTTATTTAAAGAAGAGGAGAAAAACTGATTTAGTATTTATTTGAAAGAAAACACCTAAAACACATCAGCCATTTGGGAAGTTTGACATGGCAAGTACTTTAAGGCATTTTTACAACAGGGTGGAGAAGGAAAGTGAGTAGGGTTCAATATTGTTTTAAGATACATCCAAAGCATAGATCTAAATCAACACTGGTTGCCTTGCAAAACTGTTCCAAATGAAGAAATAGCATTGATAATTACCGTAGAAAGAAGCACTAGATAACGATCACAACGTGAAAAGTACAAGAAGGGTATTTATACTCTCAGGTTTCCAGAAAACCCTTGACGTTTATATATAAAGACTACCAGATTTGACTACATGCCTATCCATACCTACATACAGAATCTGTATCCTACTTACAATTGCTCCTAAAAGACAAATGTGAAAAGAATATACAGTGAATTTAGCAGAAAAGTTATCTGAAGTATTACAGATGGGGGGTGGGGAGGGGAGGAATTCACTCCTACAGCTGAAATAACAGGAAAGGAGATGCCTAACATTTATAATTATCACTGATCAAAGGTAAAGGTTATAATTATCACTGATTAAGCTTGAAGTAAGACAGACCTGTGACAGAATACAAACAAAAGTGACCACAGGATCAGTTTGTGTGATCCTGTGATCATACAAAAAGGACGACAGTGCAATACGCAGAGGATGTGGGGGACAAACACCAAGAAAGAGCCTCAAGAAATCTCAGATATTGTTGGATGGAAACTTGTGGATGCAACAGAACCCATCTTAGCACAGACAATCACAAGTTACAGACTCTTGATATAGCTTATTTCTTAAAATCACCTGATAAAAAAGTATAAAGCAGGACTCCCTCATTAAATATTTAATAATATCACTAGAAAAATCAGACTCTTGAGCAGAACCATGATGTTCTTGAGCAGTGAAGAAATTTGTTCCAAAAAACCTTGAATATTTAATGTTTGTTATTTTTCACTGCTTACGCTCTGTCAACACATCAAGCTATGACTGCACTGCAATTCTGCTGCTGGTACCGTCTGTAATAGCGCAGACATCACAGTTCAGTCTCCATTCCTCTAATCTGACCCAGTACCAATTTGCTTCTGCATCCAGACTACAGGGATGAGGCATATTTAACTCATGGTTAACTTTATGCTAATATCAAGTTACTTTAACTCATTTGTCTCAAAGTGTGCAGAGCAGTAACATTTATTAATATAAAATGTTACTAGAACTCTAGTAGTAGAGCAAAGCAACTTCCAATTCTTCCTAAACTTATCTGGGTCCTAGCAAGTGCTACGTTACAAGACATCGTCTTCTGAAGTCTTTCATGAGACAGACTAAGAATTTGTCTGTGACTGAGTTTATATGGTTGTTAGCAAGCTCCCAGTTCTGAACTATAAGGCTTTACTCAGAAATTTACTTGGACGACAGCAGAGAGGAGGTGATAAGAAGATAAAGGATTCACAGGAGTGGAAAACATGAGGCTATTCCTATCCTTCACAACAACACAAAAGAAACTAGTAATATGATTTCCCTAGAATTGGAATTCTTCAGTAATTTCGCTTAACAATACCTTAACATTCACTTCACACAAATTTGACAGAAACCTAGAAGTTCAGTTTCTGTGTGGCAGCACAACTTACTTCAGGTGAATAGTTACTGCAGCTGTGGCATTTCTACAAGAACTGTATTTAATGTCCCTTCAGAAACCTCAAAGACCTAGCCCCTTCTTTGCTGCATACAACCCCCCACCTCTTTTTTTTTTAAATCTCAGGTTAAGACCACGCCATCAGTAATTATTCACCAGTGTAACGTACCATTCTCTTTCAAGAATTTAAGAGCATCTGAATATCCTTGCTCACAGATCTCTCCTAGTACCTGCAAGTATAGGATAAATGAGTCAGACAAGTAAAAGGAGATTCAACTTAAGACCAAGAGTCTGCAGAATAAAAAGCCACTTCCATCCACCCTCCATTTCTGCAAGAAAAATTTACATTAACCTGAATCTGCTGAATTACAGCAATTGTTAATATGCCTACTGTGATGATGCATACGTGATCATGTGTACATGAGCTCATCCTCCAGCTATTACAGATGCACTGAGCTATTCACCTAAAAGGATGGCATGCTAACAGTTTGCAAGAATTTCCTCCTCTTTTGTTTCTTTTACTAGCCTTTCAGCAGATGCAAGCAGCAATGAAACAGGGTGGCCTGGAGTATGCCAAATCCGCCCCCTCCCTCCTAACGCTTCCCGCTTTCCAAAACTATGAAAATTCAGCTGTGCAATTTTCATGCTCAGACTTAGTCTTCCATATGAAAACATCTTTCACCAGATGCCACACCAGTTCACCTGCAATAGTCCTAGACAAAGCAAAAAAAAAATTACAAATTTAAAGCCTACATAAGTAGAATTTAACATTTTTCTTCAAGTGGCCAAAAAGGCCTCAATTAAAAAAATACATCTATAGCAGTCAGAAACATTAGTTCTCTGTAGCATATCCCAAGCCAACTGGCAAGGTCTGTTTTCATTTTTTCAGCTTCAGCAGCAATTAAAGAGCATTTCCATCATCAGATCTGCAATTAACAGCTTTTAGCAAAGTTTAAAGGCAACTTTCCTGCACGAAGTATTGAGAACTTCTCAAAACCATGAAGCTTTAGAACTTCTAAGTTCTGAAGTACCTGGTTAGCAGGTAAACATGCAAGGACTACAAACTAAGTTATTAGTTTACCAATGTTGACTTTATGACAGAATCCTGTGCTAATTCTCAAATAAATACTGAAAGCCAATAGCAGGACATGCATTTTTAGTCTAAGAGAGACTAATATTTTTATTACTCTTTCTCTTCTATTTTAATTATTCTATTATTTAGGAGAATGAACACACAAAAAAAAATAGAAACAAGAGGAATGTCAACAGAAAAGTTTATATGACTAGATGAAACGGTAAGATTACTGTAGCTTTCCGCAAAAGCAAGGCTTTTATATGGAAAGCTATTTTAGTAACTACATAAAGGCAGTGACTTACCTTAGGTTCTGGTGGGAAGAGTGCTTGTGTTAAACGATAAAGGTTCCCCAAACTGAACTGAATGCTGGTGTTGGTCAGATTCATTTCATGAAAGTTGGCAGAATTGCCCTTTGGACAGATATCACACTCCCCAGCGAAAGGTGAAACAGTGATGGTATCCTTAGATTCATAGTGAGGTAAGTTGTCACTGATTCCTCCATCCACATAGCGCTACAAAATTAAGAGAAATAAGAAGTCTCAAAGGCTGAGACTTTCTAACTAGCAGATTTTCCATGCAAGAGTAAAATAACATTTAAGACTAACAGAACAGTCGCTGCCTATGCTCCCAGGCTCAACAGTGAGTAGCGTGCTTTGTCCTCTATGCCAGTTAAAAAACATTCCTACCTGTAGTTCCATAGGTATCGCTCTCTACCTGAAAGGAGGTTGTAGTGAGGTCGAGGTCGGTGTCTTCTCCCATGTTATGAATGACAGAACGAGAGGAAATGGCCTTAAGTTGCGTCAGGGGAAATTAAGTTGGATATCAGGAAGAATTTATTTACACAGAGGGTTGTGAAGCACTGGAACAGGCTGCCCAGGGAGGTGGTGGAGTCCCCATCCCTGGAAGTGTTTAAAAGACGTGTAGATGTGGCACTGAGGGACATGGTTTAGGGACCCTGACAGTGCAGGGTGAATGGTTGGACTCAATCATCTTAAAGATTTCTTCAAACCAGATGATTCTGTAGCCTAAGAGTATTCTATTCGGGATTTTTCTGTTTAAGAGCAAGACCATTCTAAAGATCATAATCCTACACAACATGCAGAGAAATAGTAGCACAGCTGTCCCTTCTTCCTCGAAGGAGGGCGCTAACCAAAAGCTACCAGGATACTTCCTTGGAAAGAATATAAACAAAATAATAGCTCTGCGCTTCAAAGCTTAAGTTCTGTGATACTAAACTATTAAGTTAGGCTGAGAGTAACTTAAAACTACTCTCAGTAATTTAATCTAAAAGCATCAAAAATATTTGGATATAAGGTAACTGCAAGTAAAAATGCGTAATGCTTCAGAAACCTTGTCCAAAGTCATGGATTATCTATTCTGCTTCAAGTTTAGAAGCTGTTTCAGGTTATTACTTTTATCTCTTATGTTCTGTTGCACTAAAACTGCAGAAACAGGCATTACTGCCCTACACATTTTAAGATCCAAGAAGTGAAGGGTTCTCTATCGGGGTAACTAATCTATAGTTCAGCAGCTGCTGTGGCCAAAGACGACAACTCCAGCCACTCACAATAGCCAGCTTTCCAGCGGGACCAACTGCAGCCAGTTTGTTCCAATGGTGGCAAAAGACCACTCCACATTACCAGCTTTGCTGGTTTAGTGGCTGCATTTTCCTTCTTCTTAACTAAGCAAGAAACATAACCTCTAGGTCCTTGTAAAGGTAACAGAGCAAGTGTTTTGAGCAGGAAGAACCTGGATTAAAAATTTTATCTGCCTTGATGCTGATTCCTCACCACTCTGAGAAACAAATTAGGAAGAGGACAGCTCAGAGCAATTTATCCAACATGCTATTCTAGTACAGCCTGTTCCTACTTGCCAGCAGCATGGAGCTACTGACAAACTTCCTATAGGAAGGAACACACATAATCACCAAGTCCTCTGTGGAAGTATCGAGTACAATACAACAGGTTTGGCAAAGGAGGAGCCATAGCATGCAGCCTTCACATGAAGCGATTAAAAGGGTGGAAGTACCCATCGGAGTCAGTGTTCTACAGAGGTGAACGGTTCTAAATATTTCAAGTTTCTTCCTATCTGTTCCCCCAGTAATTTTTTTAATCTAAAGCCATTGCTGTGTTTGAAAGGGGTAAAATAAAAAACCCAGAACATAACCCACCACACCCAAAAGCTTCAGAATTGGCAGTAAGATATGCTTTTTGAAAGTTATCCCCAAGTCTTTGTTTTAAAGTATACATGAATGAAGCACCAAGCCAGTAAACAGCAAGATGTTACAAAGTTTACATACTTGACATCGTACTGTGTTTAAGCCCTGCAGAAGTCATGCCAAGCACATGCAACTGTGGTATTCCTACAAAGGTACATCAAAAAATGCTTCCTAAGCATTAAAATCATATCAATATAATTGTAAAGAGAAGTATACAATGATTCCCGCCTTCTCCTTCCCTCAAAAGAGGTCCACATAAAGCATCACTTATATGTGTTTGTACTCTGAACTAACCCTTTTAAAATAACATTGTTGTCTGGTGACAAGAACTGAATAGCCAGATTAGCCTGGATCCACCTAAACCTTGGATTTGGTCCAACATCCTGTTTTCATAACACCTTTAATCTGGAAGAGTTTAAGGAGACATACAAAGGTTTGAAGTACAGATAATGAAAAATCCCTATAAAGTTCTAATCACTTTTGCTTAAATCTGAGCATGAAGAAGAAAATACATTTCATGTCTATCCTTGGCCTTTTTGCACTTCCAGACTGCCTTGAAAACAATCTGTAATCAATCACTGCTAAAGATGTTTTGAGTTTTCCTTCAATATTCTTTCCCTCTCTTTGCATAAGGAGCACCAAAGTTGGAAGGAAAGTAAATGCAAGTTAATACGACACTGTAACAAAAGCCCATGAATGTCACTGCCTTGAAGCGCGTGTCTGCTTCCATACCTGTTAATCAAAACACCTACAACAAACTATATTGACTTTTCTGCAGTTGTTGCCCCTTTAACGAGGACCCTGGAAAACCCAGTACAGCCAAGAAGTATTAAGAGGTTTTGTAACCAAGTTACTAAACAGACTAATATACTTACACTTTACCTTTAAAAAGCAACTTTTCTTACACTGAATACAAATGACAGATGACACTCAAAAGCTTTATTTATATCTAACTGAACATGGAACTTTAATCCAGTTTTAAGGCAGATCTACCTACAGCAAGAACACAAAAATATATAATAAAAAAACCTTGTAACATAGTTTAACAAACAAGTATAAGTGACCCTTCCTATAAATTTGTTGTACAGGTGAATGACTATCACTTTCTTCAGTTAATATTTATCCTTAAGTTGAATACTTGCTCACTTAAAATACTCTCTTGTAATTACTACAACAGCAAGCAAGAAATTTAACAAAGAAAAACCACACGTGTTTGGCAGAAGGGTGAAATACACATAACAAAGGACATTGCTTTTTTGAAAAGTTGTAAGATACAGTTACAGTACTAGAAGCTATGATGGTGTTTATCTTACAGTAGGATAACGAAAAAAAACCTGTCTTAATATTTTCAGAACAGGTAGAACTACTTTTAGATCTTAACAATAGAGACTTACCACACCTCTAAATGATGGTGGAATTAGGCCACAATAAATAGGGACAAATGAACTACAGATTAAAGCCTGTAGGAAAATGAGAACATATAAATTAAATGGTAACTGTTCTATTATTGAAATTATTATTTATCTCTTTAAGATGTCAAGCAAGCAACCAGAGATGTTGCAAAGACGTTGAGCAAGCAACCAAAAAAAATCCCCAAGAACTACCCTTGAATAAAAAGAAGTCAGGGCTAGGGGGGAAAATATTAGCAAGCATTATTTTAAACTGGATGAGGGCATTCCACCTTTCTTTTTTAGAATATAACCACATGCCAAAACCCTGTAAGACTCACTAAAAGACCAGTTCTAGAAATGCTACTTTGCTAATTAGCAAGAAAGTTTATGATCATTCACTTGAGCTACACATTTTCCGAGTAACCAAACTAACTAACTGGGGACACAAATATCAACATTCTGGGATCATATTAAACTAGCTTTGTAACTGACATTAACAATTTTAAAAGACTTTTTGCCTGTTTCCTGATCACTGCTTTTAGAAGAATGACCTTAAAAAAAGTTCTTATTCATGAAGGATACAGTGTTATCAGTACACTACACTTTAAAGGCATGTATTCTTTTTAAGATTCATCCCTTGCACCTACTCACTAAAACAGTTTGCAGATATGGTGACTGGAAAAACTAGTAAGTGAATTTAGCATAATGAAGCTTGAATTCATCTTCAAAATACTGTCACAGTCACAGTATCTTAAAATGTTTAAAATGGAAATCCAATGGGTGACATTAAATGGACTTAGGATTACAGAAAATTTTAAAGATTGCCATACCTGGATAACTTCTTCTTTAGAGTTAAAATTAGATATCAGGGCATTTTTACCATCTGATACTCTGGTTAGTGAAATACACAGTCTGCCAGATGACAACTGGTGAGTGTTTTCTGGAAGATTTCTCATCAGTCCATCTCTTATTATCTTTATCACATTAAAGGAAGGATGAAGAGGACCAAGATTTCGCTTTCTAGCTTCTTTGGCTAATGCCAGAACATCTGCACAAGCCTGAGCTGAAAATAAAATGCATTTAATTTAAGAACAGAAGATGTGTCAAAAAACATAAAACACGCTTCCAGTAATAAAGAACGTCAAGAGCTCCAACTTCTCTCTCTCATTGTTTACATGAAAATTCAAGAACTTTTTAACAGATGAATAACTGCCCACTAGCGTTTAACAGACTTTAGGAATTCTCTGAGGTAAAAAAAAAGTCACTTTAGATGTTCAAATAAAACTCCTGGTGAAGCCCCAGCCACTAAGTTACTTATATGTTATTTATACGTAAACTGTAGGGGTAAAATATCCATGTAAGAAGTTTCCATTAGGAATTATTAATTCAAGAAACACGTTCTTTAAGGAAATAACAAAGATGAGTGACTTTCCATAAGCACGTACTCATGGACACATTATCCATAAGAACCTACAGTGTATGATTCAAAGATATGAAGCCCACAGTACATCTGCTAAAGAAGCACAGCACCGGGGTTCATCGCAGCTAGGAACATTTGTTGGACTTAAGGTTTCAGGGCACCACTTATCTTCATTTACATATAAACACAATAAAGGAAACATTAAATCTAAATTTATGGGAAGAAACATCGGGAGGGAAGTTTTTAAAGCAGTGGCTAAGGAATGTGGGGGAGATCTTTAACACCTCTCACACAGGTATCCACCTTAATAGGGCATTTTTACCAGTACGTACAGATAATTTTTGACCAATTAAATTAGCGTTCGGGAAACTAGAATAAACCACTACAGAAGACATGATTGTTCATGAAGAACACTAAAATAATTTTAACAACCACACCCCTAGTCATAGTAAGAACAGCAGCTCATCCACCTGCAATGTTATGTTTAAATCTTTAATGTCATGTTTCTCCAGGGCATACTTTGATGCAACTGCCCAATAAGCAGTGGCAGAGGAGAGGAAGTGGGGAGGAAGGTCAAAGTAACACGTTATTAACCTGAGTAGTATGCTACAAGGTCATCCAAAAATATTTTCAGAACTTGTATGTTTTAACTTAGATAGTCTTTTTCCAGAGCACATAGGATTCAACTCGACCTCCAGGACTCCCGTTCTCGGCAGGCCTCGGCCGCCCCGTGCCCGGGTCTGTGATGTCCGGAGGTAGAGCAGCGACTCTTTCACGGGCACCCCCTTGCCGTGGGGAAGGAGCTTGCGTGCCCTTGTGAGGTTGAGAGCTGTGCTGGTGGTGGCATGTGCCTCCGGTGGGGGCTCCCAGGCCAGACAGGCCTCAACTGCAGGGTCAGACACAGTGTGTCCACGGGCAGGATGGGCTCACTAGCCTTCGGGCAGCCATCCTAGGAGAAGGACAACTCTGACCCCAAACCCGGGCAGATGGAGCGTGGGAAAAGCCCTTCCCAGATCTTCGTTCGTGAAGCCAAGCCATGAGGATTCAACTTACCAAATACTGCACATTAAAGTATATAAATGTAAAGGAGGCATACAATACAAACTAGTAAAATATCCCAAATTTTTATACCGCAGTGTCTCTTTAGAGCTTATTTGAAATCCACTGCTTTTACACAAACTCACAAAAAATCATAGCTAAAAAGATGTAAAATTTACATGGGAATATCTTCTTAGTTTGATGGATTTACAATTCACAGATTTCAGGATGTGGTTAATTTTGAAGTGTCTTCCAACATTCCCTAGTGGTGTTGGTCTTTATTTTATTTTTTTTCTTAAAAAAAGTTTCCAGAAGAAATACACTTGCCCATGAAATACAATACCTTGGGCAGTGATTGCACACATAGTAGCTATTTAATTAGAGAAAAGCAAAAATCTCGGTATATGAGAAGGGAAAGACAAGGGAATAGTTTGAAGTCTGCAAGTCTCGATTATTAAAGTGCCAAAATTTTAAAAGCTGTAAATAACACATACTTTTAGGTAAATAATATACATTTTTGTGCTTAAGAGCACTTCAAGTATTTAAAGCAGCTTCATTCTTAAATCATTTACAATGACTTAAGACTTAAAGTTGGATAAGTTCTAAAACTAAATATCCATCACGGATAAATATGATTTATTTTAAAACCTGCTATTAGGCTCCTAACTCCACAGTTAGAACATTACAGCAAAATTAAATTAAAAGGTTTAGGTAGCACAAGTTTACTGCTAAAGCTCTGAAGAAACTAAGCACACGTGACAGAGATCAGTGGCTAAGCAGCAGGAAAAGCATTTCACAGCATTAACTCTCTTGCACGTACAGAGAACTTCTGTTTTAGTGAGTGAATTGTTCCCTCAAATTTAAAAGCAAAATCCAAACACTCTCCAAATTCAAAATAAGCATTCGTTGTTTTCCTCCTCCATCGAGATTCCTTCACGAAGTGTGAATACACAAAACCTTCTAATTCTAAATCTGGTAAAGGTACTGATAGCAAAAACTGTTGACCGAAATCCATGTGGAGTCATGACCTAGATAAGCTTTATTCAGCGGATTCCTTTGGTTTAAATGGAAAACCACTTTCAGACTTCCACGTATTTCACACACTTTTAAAACTGCATTCAGGCAACTATCCCAAAGACCCTGATACTTTACTTGTATGAAGCTCGCTTTAATGTCTGGCATGGTTAATTCTCTGGATAGATAAACGTGTACTTGCGTCCTCAAGAGCCCTAAATACGTAAAAGTACAGTACACTTTTCCTACTGCTAGAAAATAAGCGCTTACTTCACAACAGAGACCATGCTTAGCTGGAAACTAACATCTTTTATCCGGTATAAATACAAAACAAGATTAACTCTATTACTTAAATCACAATTAAAACATGTGATTTTAATCAAGCCACTGTTTCTAATCATACACCTAAGTGACCTGTGCAATACACACTGTGCACAGATTAAAGAAGAGAAGTATGTTAAAGCTAACCTAAGCCCCGACCTTAACTCTCTTAGCCTTGCCCCAAGAAAGGAGAAGCTTCACAGGAAACAAGTTAGAGCTTACCAAAACTTCACGGACAAAGGTAACCAGAGACGGGGACATGCAATTACGCGTAGATATTCTGTTCCAAAGTGCGAACACGGTTAGTGTGCTCGCCTCCAAGAGTGTTAGGATTCGGCTACCTGTTGCTTTCCCAGCAGTTCTGAATGCCTCTGCTTTGCGCAATGCTAAAAGCAGCTGTCACCAGCCCGGTATCTGCAACCCCGGCGCCAGGAGCACAGCGACTGCCCGGCGGGACCCGCGACTGTCCCCGCACCGGG
>NW_010392235.1:0-2326 GCF_000710305.1 Buceros rhinoceros silvestris | reverse complement strand
CGAGGCCGGCGGGGTCTGGGGCGACGTCGGGAAGGGTCCAGCCTCCCGGACCCACCTCCACTGCCGCCGGCTCTGCCCTTCGCCTGTCCAAGCCTGACCGATAGGTCAGGACCCGGCCCGGGTGGGCTCTGCTTCTCCTCGAGCAGGGGGCCGGGGTGCGGGAGAGATACTTCCCATGATGAGCACCTACTGCAGTAGGTGAGCACCCTGCCAGCGGGCCTCCGTGCTCCTCAGCAGGACCTAGCACAGTGTCTTGGCAATTGCAGGTGTGGGTTTTGGATATGGAAAGTCAAAAAACACCTTCGAAACTCCTATGGCCTGAATACAGAGCAACACGCTTTCAGGCAATGTAGGTTTCATAGGCATTGCCGAGTTGATTTTGCTTTAGTTGGGGGCTGCCTGTTGGGTGTTTGGCAGGACACTGGGCTCATGCTGGGGTTTCTCAGGCTCCATGACCAGGCCTATGTCAGGACCTGCCCAAAATGGGATTAGGGGAAGACATCCGGTCCTTGTTCTCTGCAGAGGTGCTGGGTGATAACCCTTCTGCAGGGTTTCATCCTCTTTTTTTGTGGGGTTTCCCTTTCTTCCAATATCCTCTTCCTTTCAGGTGTCTACATGCTGCAATTGCTATAAAAAAGGGGACCTGAAAGGGGCTGAAGGATCTCAGGGGCACCTTGCCATTGCAGGATGTCATCCCTGCTGGTGCAGGGAGATGGAGAAATCTTTAGACCGGGCAAAAACCCCATGCAGGATGGAGTCCTGTCTTGGGCAGCTCATTTTCTGCCAGTGTCCAGCCTGAGAGACATTGCATGTGCAGGCATAGAGGGAAGAGATGGTGCACGCTGTGCTGCACTGCAGTGAGCTTGGGGATTTGCTGATCCCTCTCAGAGCAAGACAGAACAGGGCTGCCTGGAGCACAGAATACCATAAGCCAAACTGCAGACACGGAGTGAGGAACAACCACAGCAAGGTCTGACTCCCAGAGGTTTAGATGTCATTTGAGTGGTTATGTTGTACTATAAAAATTAATTAACATAGCTCCATGTGATCTTCTGTAAAACACTGCCCTAATCCCAAAGAAGAAATGTATCAGGAATTACTTTGAAGCAGCCTCAGACAGAGAGACCATGGCTCCAGACAGAGTTGCTGACTGTGCTTGACCAGAGGTGAAGCTGACCTTCCAGTCCTTGTTTCTTATATGGACTGAGTGAAGTGCTCTGAAGTAAGAGTTTGAGAAAGAATCACTGGCTGCCCAGAGGAATGAGGGTGTTCAGAGCATAGGTCCTCAGGCACTGTAATTCCTCCCTACCAAAGCTTTGATTTGGAACTTCCTCTCATTTTCTTTTCATTCAGGACATGAACACTAAGACAGCAAACACAAGCACATGGCATGGCACTACCCAGGGAGACCCAGAATTGATCCAAGCTCTCCCATCTCTCAAGATGCCTTCCATAGCTGCCCAGCACAGCTTTGTCCCCAAACCTGAGTTTGAACATTTATGTACTTTGCATTAAATGTATTGGGCTAATTCTCCTGCATTCAACCTCATTCTCCATCCTAATCACAGTTTGCCAGACAGAGGACAGACAATATGCACTTGAGAACTGGGAAGAAGGTAGGAATGCAGCCTTCTGAAACTTGCTTGAAATAGTTTATATAGTCAAATTTTATCAGGTTTTGTTTGTTTGCTTGTTTTTTTGTTTTGTTTTTTTTTCCTCTTAACTTTCTCTCTGTTGTTCCAAACCTCTGTAAGACAGGATTGATGCTGTACTACTTTAGGAAACAGTTTCAGGCAGGCAGTTTAACATTGTTTTACTGATGCAGCATCAATAGTATAGAAGTAGTAGCAGAGTTAATAAAATTTAAAATTTACAGGAATAAGCCTTTGAGCTCCAATTGCACAGAACAGTTTGAGTTACCCTTAGAAATTGTTTCCAGATAATCTGGAATTCTCTGGGTACCCTGTGTCCTGGTATCAGAGCACAGGAAAAGGGAAAGGGACTTGCGAAGGAGACATGTTCACATCAAAGATTCTAGAGAAATTAAGACAAACCAAAACCTGAGATTTTTAAATTTTCGTCATTAGTTAAATTGTAGACATGCCCAGAAATAAAAACATTCCCTTTTCTAGAAGCCTGATGACATATAGCCCAGGAGAATTTTCTTGAGACTTGAAGGACCGTGGTCACCACATTGCAGATAATCTTCAAAGCCTTTCATCCCCTCAGAGGTTAAAGGCTTCTACTGCATTAAAAAAGTTCCTACCTAGGGGAGAGATCGGGAGCGGCAGCAGAAGTGCGGCCATACAGAGCCACCTCCGGCAGG
>NW_010392234.1:0-6911 GCF_000710305.1 Buceros rhinoceros silvestris | reverse complement strand
GTGTCTCTCCGAGGGGGCCAGCCCAGCCACGCACCCCCGTGCCGGGCAGCTCGCCCCATGGAGGCGCAGCCGGGCGCCTCCGCTGCAGCCCAAATCGAGCGGAGGCATCGCCTGCCGGGACGAGGCACCCCATCACACACACATACGGAGCCCGCTTCGCCGTCCGAGACCCCACGCAGCCCGTTACTTAGCTCTTCCTTTTGCTGAAACATGCCTACAACAGGTTATATCTCAATCTGCCTGGGAAGGCGTTGGGGTTGTTATTTGTGGTGATTTGGTTTTCATGTTCTTCCCTACAACCTTACCCCTATCGCATCTTTGGGACTGAATGAATAAAAATATGTCTGGGGCAGATAATGCCTTAGCAATTGGAGAGCATGACAAAAAGAGTGAGAGAATATGGGGAGGCATGAGCTTGGGCTGCTTAAATTAGACTGCTTGAGCCCTCAAGAAAGATTTCTGCTTTGCCACTGGCACTTTGCTGTTAGGTTCTGCTGTTTGTAGAATGAATTAGATGCCCCTTGGTTTGCTAGCTTCCTTTTTAAAGTTGGAAGCAGTAGATTCATCTTCCTTGAGATAAACTAAAGCCAGAGTTATTCACTGTGCAGTATTTAGCACTTTTCATGTGCAGGGATGATAAATGTGGAAAATCGCAGGACAGTGAGGATGTAGTTTACAAAAATACGGGGAAGGTAGTTCCGCATTGCCAATGCAGAACAGACCAAATCTCTGCATAGCCACATTGGTTCCTTCAGGCACATAGGTCTGATCCATTGATCAGACCTGCTTTGTCCTGCTTTGGGACAGGGCAGGACAGTAAAGGGCCTGTGGGTGTAACTCTTTGTCCCTCAGGCTCACTGATTCTCTGGTCTTGCTGTGCTCTTTTTAAAAAATTTATCTTCAGGTTGCTCGTCAGTTAAATCATGAAATCTCTCCTGTGAGCCACAGATCCTTTCAATATGCAGACGTTTCCCCTTTGCTCATTGTTACTCCATCTGCTTTGAGACAGGGTGGTAGAATATTCCCTGTCCCATTTAAAAATAATAATTTCCAGTGAATTTCAGACTTCTAGTAACTTTGGGTAAACACTTGTTGCTTTCAGCTCACAGAGAAGTTTTTATTGTGTCATTCATTTTCTGCATGTACAGTGCAAAGTTGCCATGCAATTTTTAAGTAATCCCAGCAGTTACAAGTTTCTGTTAACGTGTATCAGTACTGAAAGACTCATGGTAGTTAAGTATTTAATAGTAGTTCAATCCGAAATTACTCTTCGGTTTCCTGCTAAGCTTCATAAGTAATATCTACTTTTATGGTTAAGAAGTACATGATTTATGCAGGTATGAGTTATTTTTTTCTGAGCTTCCTGTTACAAGTTGTTTGCTTGCTTTGGGGTTTATCTGCCTTTTTACTAGTTGGTGTATCAACTTTGGAGCAGCTCTCTGTGTAGCTATTGAAGTTACTCAGTTGTTGGAAGGCTAGGGTTGCTTTAAGGTGCGTTTGGAAGTATGCTCTTCCTGTACAATACTGAAAGGTTGTGTAGTTGTTCATGCAGTATGTGCTCTTGTTAATGTGAAAGCTACGTATTTGCAACCTGGTGTGATGCTGGAAGTTTAATTAAATCAATCAACATCCAGGTTTCAGAATAATTTTTTCTTTATTCTGCCTTTTTCCACTGACTTGGTTAAGGAAGCAATTTGTTACTGTTACGAAAGAAGTGCAGTCTGTCAAGTGCCTCACGTTTTAAAGAGTTCAAAGAACTTTAATTATAGCCATATTTCTGAACAAACGTTGTGTTTTCAAAAGATTTTTCATCAATGGCTTGATAATGTGATGGAAAATAGCAATATGCAGTATGGTTTATGTGTTTTGATTTAACAGTAATTGTATTTTTTCACTTGTCATTTGTTTAAAAGCTACCTTCTAGTGAGGACTGCTGATAAACTGAAGAGGTAGTGTGGATGCACTGACGCAAAGTGTGGATATTCTGACGCAAAGAGCTGAAGAATCTGTTTAAATTAGAGAGAATACCGACATAGAGGTACCCGTCTGTTGAAGGAAGCTGCAAAGCCAGACTTGTTAGATAGCCTTAGTAAAATTATTTGTACTGGCACTCACTTTTAAATGGAGAAGGTAGAAGATACAGATTTAAAAAAAGCTGCCAGTTTTTGCACTGTTAGGCAAGGTTTTCCTTGCCACAATATTTTGTGGCACGCGAAATGTGTTGAAGTTGGTACTAATGTGGTTACGGTTGCCTGCCATGCTTTTACAACAATGCTGAAGTGTTCAATGTAATTACATAGTATTTATTTATAACCAACCTGCTGCGTCTGATGTCTTGTCTGATCACCGGATTCTGGTGCTGTGACCTACACTGGAGTACAGTATATAAAACTGTTTTCCAGCATGGGTTGTCAAAGTGAGTCCTTGATAAAGGAACTTTGCCTGGGAATGGGGGGAGGAAGAAAATTTGAAGTATACATAATATGCTGCTGTGGTCTTGATTCTGTGCATCAGTCACACGCAGGGTGAGTAGCAGTAGCTTGTGGTACATGCTGGCCTACCCTTGTAAAATCAGCTCTATCGCAGAGCTGCTGTGGAGCATCCTGCATGTGAAGAAGAGTTGAACTGTCAGGCTCACACTGCCATGACCCAGCATTCACGAGCTCTGAGTGGAACTCCTGAGGGTTTCATGGGAAACGTTTTGCTGTAGGAAAATCTGTCACTTGGAAGTTAATACAACAGATAAAAATCACAGCATATACCTGTTAGCATCACTTGTTTAACTCCAACCATGATTTCAATAACTTACAGCATCTTAGGGGAAGCCGTGAAAATGAAACATCAAAGTTAAAGGTGGAGCATGGCTTCGCCTCCAGGTTTTCTGAATGAATGAATGTCTGACTGTCCAAATGAAATGTGTGTGTCTGATTTGTGCCTTCCCACTTCCAGTTGATCTAGAGATTATGAAAGGTGAAGGTGTGGGGATTTGCAAGTCATGGTTTTGTTTAGATTTGGGTTTATGGGGGGGTGGTGTTATATTTTTTTTACTAAATGAATAATAGTGTATTTGGAGAAAGACTAGAAGTGTTCTGGTAAAGTGTTCAACTGTAAAGAGGTTGAATTCTAAATACTGTGTAGGAAGTTAGTGAGTTTTGTCCTCCTGTGCTGTTGATGAATGAGGGGAGATTCTGTTGATTTCCCTGCACAGAGACACTGTAGTGAAAGTAACTGAAATGAAAGCAGAAGCAAACCCATCATTTTGAAGGTCAGGAGTCACCTGAAATTGTGCTTTGAGGAACAGGCTTCATACTGACATAATGCAGAGGAGCTGACTGAAGAAAGCTAGCAAACATAACACAGTTGCTTGTAGCTCTGAAGTGGTAATAATAATCATAATAATAAAAATAAACTCAGTAATCACTCATGTGGTCGAGCTATTAGTCCATGTCAGATGTTCCCAAGATACTCTTTCTGTTTTGCTTTCCTTTAAGTAGTTCTAAAATGTAGTGATAGATAGGCAGGAGAAGAGCAGAAAATCCTCCTGACTGAGTCTGTACCAAAGCACTTGGTAACTAATGCCTTCTTTTAGTGATTACTGCTGTCACTGAGTTGTGTGAAAAAAGTGCCTGTAGACCAGGAGGCAAATGAAGGTTCAGAGGCATCTTGAGTGGTTGTTTCAGGAATGTTTAAAGAAAAAAAAATTAGCCTTACCGAAATCAATGATACAGTCAATGCAAATTTGTGAAATCCATATTGGGCCATTAAAGATTAATTCTGTCCTGATCTCAGTGATGACAGTGAAGATGGATATGGAATTTCATGTAAACTTCATACTTTTCTTGTTTTCTCACTGTTGTCGTAGTATCCTCCTCATTGTGTATGAGTGTTCTTCACCTCTGGTTTCAGCAACTGCAGTGTCAAGAGAATCTGGTCACCTTCCCTTATGGCTTCCCTTATTTTTTCGTTGTGAGTGTGCTAATAAGCTGGCATGTGCATTTAGCTAGAAGGAAGTACAGCTTTTCTGAGACCTGGCTTTGCTATCACTTTTGTACGTATTTATTGGTTTGTATGTGACTGATGCCATTAAAGGGAATACAATTTATGCATGCACATCCAAGCCTAAAGGTGCTATTTGTAAGATCAGGGCCTTTGAGGAGGAGTATTATGTTTTTAATGCTTATAAATAATTTATTTTTCACTGAGAATTTTAAATCTCAGCATCTAGTGTTTCTTGATGTGACTTTATGGTAGGGTATCTTGGAAAGAAGGACTTTAAAATAGAAAAGGCGATACTTTAATAATTAGTGTAATGATAAATTTCATTGTGTTATGCACTAATCATATTTTCTTTCTATTTTAAGTCTGATTTATAATCAAAAAGCATACCTAAATCTGTAATATTTTCTACACTTCTAAGTGCTAATGTGTTAAACTCTTCGATATTGTATTAGTATTTATTTCATCATATGCTATTGTGAAATACTCCTGAGATTAGGTGGTGTTCAGATACCAGAGAGGTCAAGCACTATGTTAAAAGCTCAGGCCATTCTTTTTATATTACTGCAATAAAGAATATATTCATTTCATTTATATTACCACTTGGCTCTCGTAAAAGGTCAGTTTCAGCTGAATGTACAATTACTTGCAAATGGCAAATCTTGTAACAAATGATCAACAATAAAAGCTTTTCTGGATAATTTGTCTTTAAAATTACCACCTGCCATTTCTTTTGAATGACTTGAGCATCTTGCAGTATCACTCGGAGATCTCTGTCTTGTTCCCCACAATACATGTAAGAAAACTATGAATACTAATCTTCCTTTCTGCTTAGTAAAATAAAAATGCATAATTACATTAAAGTTTCTAGTTGAAATAACAAGCTTGGTGCTTAAAACTCCATTATGGTATCAAAGTATCAGCACTCCCATTACTAGCAAAATGAAATTACATTTTCAATGAACTATGACTGTATGCTCCCCTTCGTACCTAGTTAATGGGTGCTGTCTCCCTGGGAAGGGAACCTTCATTCTGAGGTTTTAACCATTCATGCTACCAGGCATAATTATTTTAGCAGCTTAAATATATATTAAAGAATTAACACTTCTCCACAAATTCCAAAGAAAAGCATCTAAAGGTTGGTGTTTAAAGGCAGAATAGTTATTATGCTAAACGGAGAGAATACATTACAAGATGCAAAAGGAATTTAAAGTGTGTTGCAGATGGCAGGAAAACATATGCCTGGTAAAATTCTTAGCACTTTATTCCTCTGTATGTAAAACCAGCCTAAACCGTACTGAAATAAGGTTTGCTTTCTTCACTACTTACTGCTCCAGAGCTCCCGTATACAACCAGACAATAAGCTTCTCTAATAAGAAATCTTTTTAGCTCTTGTTGTAGGAGGCTGTCACAAAGCCTACTAGCTCTCTCCGATGATCTTTCGGCTAACGTGACCTTTTCCTTCCAGCAAACTGAAACAATGGTACTTTATTCTGTTGAGCGATTGCAAAACAACGAGGACTCGCAGCATTTGAAGGCAGGTGCCATGAAAGAGGAGCCTGTGCTCCTGCTAACTGGCGGGGGGTGGGACTCACAGCAGTTCAGCCCCCTCCACTGCACCGGGTCGAGTGAGTATCCAGCAAGCAAAGTCGGGGGTTATTAATGATGCTGAATGGGTTCGCGTCCTGCCAGCTTGCTGTGGAAACCCGGGTGCCCAGGAGGAGGCTCTACAGCTCAGTGCCAGCCCTGGTATGAAGACCAGCCGGCTGCTAGTCCTGGCCTTGCTTTTCAGGGCTGGGGACAGGGCTTTTGGTCCATTGAAAAGAAGCAGTGAGGGCTGCTGCTCCTAATGCAAACAGCAAATTGCTCTCCAGCTCGCCTAGCCTGTGAGGTCTGTCACCTTGCGCTTCTAATGGCCTTTTAACCGCATCTCCAGCTGAGCAGCAGATGTAAAGGGTACCGAGCATCCTGAGCAGGGCTTTTTTTCCTCCTGAAAGAAGCATTTCTACAGATGCTTGGCTAACAATGGAGCCTCGGACCTGTTCGCTGACCTGTTGGGTTTAAAATAGCAGGGCAAATCTCCCGAAACAAGTGGAAGTCTTGACTGCTTTTAACAGGTGCCTTGTAGAGCTGTTAAATTAAATTAAGTACTGTTACAGAATAACAGAGTCGTATCTGTGTGTGTGCATGTGTGTGCATGTGGGAGTGTAAAATCATAGCTTTTACCTGGAGTGGCCTCGAAGTCACATTTAATCATTTAATCATTGAAAGAGCTAGAGAAGCTGCATGTTACCAGGATAGGTATTTGCAAACCAGGTTGAAACTGTTAAATGTGCAAACATAGGCAAAATAAAAAATTACACAGGGCTCTGTTCATATATGTCAGAAAGATCAAAGGCTAAGTCAGCCACACTAATCCTACCATTTGGGGAGTCCAATTAGTTCAAGCCTGATGCTCGACAAAGCAGTAGGTAATATAATCTGTCCTGTAAGTGAAAAGCTAGACCTTTCTGTTGCCAGAAACAGATTCTTTGTTGGTCTCCATAGCTGTAACTCTTTACCACATCTGTGATGGCAGCCACGTATTTCTCTGATATTTTTGGCCATGTCTCTCTGACTTGTGCACTGAGTTTCTAACATGCTAGAGTTTACAGGGACACCCATCTGGCTTTTGTCTGAGTTTGTCTTGGAGGGAAGTTAGTGCAGGGCATGAGGCTTTTGGACATCTGGGTATCAGACTTTAGTATGGTATAGTGTGAGATTGTCTGTGAATACTGCTGTGGTTTTGAGTACTGTGGGGGTATGTAGAAGTCCTGCAGATCTGGCAAAATATAGTCTGTGAATACCTCACTACAGTTCTCCTGTCGTAGGTCTGCAGCTGGCTTTTGGGTTACGGTATCCCTTTGTCCTGGGTT
>NW_010392233.1:0-6494 GCF_000710305.1 Buceros rhinoceros silvestris | reverse complement strand
CGTACGGCGGCGCGCCGCGACCCAGCGCAAGCGTGCCCGGAGGAGTGGGGACAGCCACAAGCACCAGATGCCCCCGAGGCTGCCGGGACTCAGGCACTGCTTTTTCCTTCCGTGGCAGCACCGAGCCCGATGGATAAACACCGATTTTCCAGTCGGCGAAAAGTTTTCCCGAGCCCCAGTGATCTGGTTAACGACTGAGTGAAGGGCTCGTTACGGACCAACGTGTGCAAGTCACCAGGAAGTAAGCCCTTCAATTATCACTCAGAGGCACACCTCGACCTTTTTTTTTTTCAGGCAGTGTTGCATTTCAAACGAATTGGGAAGCAAAATTTAAGACGCTCCAACGAGCCCCACGGCAACTCCATGCGTTCCTGCGTGAAGGGAGGAGAGTGCTGTCCCCAGCGCGCCATCCCTCTCCTCCAGCCAGATCCACGAGAAACTAGATCAGGTAAAGTATTCTTACCACAAGAGGTGAAGGAGGCTGGTCTTGCCGATGTGAAGTAAAGGACACTCTAAAGTGCTTTTGATGGAAAGTGCCTTACAACTAAGCTGCTGCTGGCTAAATCTTGGTTTCCTTCCATCCTTCAGATTGTATCCCCAGGATCAGTCCAAATAACCGGGAGTTACTTACCTTCCTGCCAAGGTGACTACGAGTGTACAAGTACATCTCTTCGAACTAATTTATTAAGTCGGGCCAGTATTCTTGTGCAAAACTTTTTATTAAAAAGAGAAAGAATTCTCTGCAACAAAAGGCAGGTACAACACTAATAAAATTTAACTTTCCAAAGATTGCAACAGACCAGGCATGAAATTTTGGTTGTGACAAAGACTATGTCTCAAGTTTAGAAAGTTGTCTTCTCACACCTGAAAACACAGCCAACACATCTGTCAATTATGACCTCTTAACTATAAAAAAAAAAACCCTGCTTTTCTGCTGAGAGAGTTACCGGCACATTATCAAGTTTTAACCTGCACCATCCATGATGAAGCTGTAAATAATCCAAAATAATGCTACTAAAATGCTAGGATTCCTGTAGAACCTTTCACATTTCACAGCTTTAACAGTCTTCCTTTCCAATTTTCAAGAACTAACATAAAAAATTATGTTCCACTAAATACATAAAAAAAGGCAGCTTAAAAAACTCCATCTCTCTCAGGTGACATAAAAAGAATTTCCAAAAACCCTGTATTTTGGCCTTAGAATTAATACTTGAAAAATATCTTTACAGGGAAAAAAAAATTAAAAATCAGGGGTTCCACTTCCTCTGCGTGTGTGTGTTATGGACATCAGTTTACAGCAAATACCTTGCCCTAGTGACTACTTTCCTGCTTGCCAAAACCAAACAGGCACCAGGGAAGAAATAGGACCCATCCTGAAGCATCAGTAGTGAGTGACAGCTGTCAGAGTCTGAGGTACCTTACATTTCTTCTGCACTACCAGGACCAAGCTGCAGGCCTCTCCCCCACATGCTGATAACAGACTAATGAGTATCATTAAGTACAAAGGCGGTATTTCCGAGTAGTTCAAGGTGATCAGTGCGTCAAAGGGACACTGGAGTCAGTTCATGCAAAAAGTTGTCTGTTCACGTAAATAGCCTCTGCATCAGTACCATACACTAGGCGTGGTCCTAAAATATCTAAGCTATTCACAGACAAAGTCTGATTTGGAATTAAGTTGGTGATCTCCATGCGGTCTTTGGTAGGATCATTGCTTAGCCAGGCACTTATTAACGACTGGTTAATGGTATTGTGGGAAAGATAGGTAGTACTTCTTCCTCCTGAAAGAAGGAAAGAGGGAAATAAGTTCAGTTTAGTTCACATTATTCTCAGTGTGGAGAAACATAGTAGGTATGGGACAGACATGGGAATATCATTTTACGTTTAAGTCAGTTTTCAGATTATCTAACAGATGTTGATGTCTCTTTGGTAGACAAAAGAAAACATAGCTTAAAAAAAAAAATCAAGTACTTGAAGTGATAACAGAAACCTGCTACCAGCTTTGTCCTCAGTTAAGACAAATAGGTCAGAACACCTATGAATTCATCTCACCAGTGTTAAGTACCTGCAAGTTTTTCTAGCCAGCGACTAAAGCAAGGACAGACCTAGGAACAAAAGTCCGTTTACACAGTGTCTTGCTATATTTGGGGCATCAGCTTTGCTTTCATAACACTTATTCCCTACCATTCCTTCTTGTGACTTACTCTGCAGAAAGTGATATACCTGGATTTGACTTTGAATCTTGTCCACATAACATTTTACATTCAAACTGAAGTCTCATAATTTGAGAACTATTGTTAAGCATAACATTAACAAGTGGTTGAAATGGTGCTAAAGGGTTTATATTTAATATACCTGAAAATAGAGGGCAACTTGAGTCAGTTATCCTATTGATTCCCTCCCAAAACTGAGGTTTGAATGGCAACTTTGAGGCCAAAGGCATCAGGTAACATCTGAAAATTTTCCCACTGCTGACAGTCTGAAGTGGCAAACTATTAAGCAGTCTTTGTGACCAGAATGGAAAATAAAGGTTGGTATCATATCTTTGATTAAAATCCTGCCACGATACAAAGGGATCCAGTTTCATTCATTGAAGTTACAGTTATGACCTTGAAGAGTAAATTCATCATTCCACTATCCTGTTAACATTTCAAATATTTTGGTATTATAACATTTTGAATATCTCCCTCAAAGACTCAGATATAAAGTGCCATTTAGGCTGCCGTCACGTCTCTTCTACATACAGATGATTAAGTGAACACGATCTACCTTTGAAATATAACATGTGCTTCCTCGCACATTGGACAGAGTACAGCAGATTTAAAAAAACAGCCAAAAACAAGACCACAAAACCTCACACAATGATTAGCCCTTAAGTAGCGTTCCTGAAGTGCCCATCAGGGCTTTCTTTCCAAGAAAGAAAACCAGCTTTTAATTTTCTGTATTGGGATTGTGTTATTAACTGGGTCACGTGAGAATATCAACTTTAATTATGTTGCCAACGGACAAATATAGTGCAGACTGACTTCAAACATTCTTACCTTGATGAAGAAAAGACGGTTTTTCAGTTATGTTTGTGGAAGTATCCCAGTGCCAAAGCGACCCATCTTCAGAACACGTAAATAAATGATCGGGATTGGAGGGATGGAAGTGAACTTCCCACACTAGAAACCATCAAACCAAAAATCAAGGAAAACCACTTCAGAAGGATCAAGTACTTTGCTTGGTGTCCTTTGGCTAGTACGATGTGGACATGCATTTACAACAATCCAGCCCACCACCAAAACCTCCCATTCTTAAGTGTCTGTGGGTACGAGACCCAAAACTCCATCCTTAGTCATTTTACTGCCGTTTTCCCTCCCGTGGGGGAAAGAAAAAAAAAAAAAAAGGAAATAAGAGACTCTTCTTATTTTATTGCATTTTCAGTACTGTGAAAATTGTTAAACGTTAAAATCTTACCTGAATTCAGGCATTCTGAATACTTTCTCACGCCACCTTCCCTACTATTGAATCTGCACATAGCATGCATTCCTTCCCAGCACACACATTATTATTCTGTGTCTAAATACTACAACTGTGCAAAATATATTTAAATCACTAAAACTTAATATCAAGAAATATTTTTACTCCTTAAACACAATTGTGGCATTAAGTCAGGAAATGTTCAGCACAAGATGAATTGCTATCTTGTTCATACAGTTGCCAGTTACTAGTTACCAGGAAAGTGAGCTGTTTCACATTGTGGAGATACCAAATAGATCTGTACTGTCCTGTTTCCCCTCCTTTCTCACATTTTATATTTTCTTAGTAATTGCATTCTTGCTTTACTATACCTGCGTACCACAGCATCAATTTCTATGATTATTTATATACCTACCCTTCTAGAAACACAGCCATTTCAATTAAATGCAGCTAATCACTCATTAAAGAACTGCTTACTACATCTAGTTTTTCTTTACATAGTTGGCTTTAAGTAAGAACAGCCTCTTATACAAAGAAAGAATAAACTGAAGCCAAGTGGATGAAAACACATGAATAGCAACTATGCAATTCTCTTCTATTGTAGCTACACCACTTCATTTTTTACAGAAATCAGAAACTTTTCTATAATGTTACCTTCCTTCCCCTCCACTTCAGATACTTACTTTCTGCTTCATGAGCATTTAGCAGGGACACTGGCATAGTACCCTGTCTGATGTCCCATATACTCAGCATCCCATCCTGGCCCCCCGTGGCCACAATATGCTGCTGATTGGGATGCCTGTCCACACAGTGCAATGGAACTCTGTCACCTGTCCTGCAAAGGAGAGGAAAAAAACCCAAAAACCAAACAACCCAAACATTAATTCTTTAGTCATTCTCTATTTTCCCCTTCTTAATCCCTAGAAGTGTTGACCAACAAGGTAAGGGTATCGACCACAGCTTCAATTCTTGTAGCACCTGGTTACTGCAGGCTGACGCAGCATGACGTCTACTGGAAATGAGAGGTATGGCAATAACACGACGCTACAATTATATCAGCGTCAGGTTCTGTGCCCCATGGTATACAGGCATGTACGTGGTATCTGACAGCTTTACAGGAGTGAGAAAACCTTGTGTGCAGGTAAGACTCTAAGCATACCTACAATTAATAAGACAGTTACTCTGCAATTCATGTTACAATCATGGTTTCAACAAACTAAAGAGTTACAAAGGGAGACTGGGCACTAACATAATAAGGTACCTAACCCACAGCCTATTAACAGCAGTGGGTATTATTCCACACACAGCAGGGTTTGAATGTTGCTCAGTTTGCTTTCTCACAGTACCTTTATAAGGCACAAAGGTATCATTCAAATACATTTCAAATACCAGAAACTTTATATTAGGCCTGTGGAGAAAAAGATGTAAACTAATTAGGAAAAGAGGAAGAGTTTTGGTTTGAAAGATGGTTTTGGATTTGTTTTGTTTTTCTTAAAAAAGAGCAAGTGTACAGGTGCAATAGTCCTCCATAAACCAGACCACCTAAATACATTGCTCAGCCACAACAGTAATTCAGCCATTAATCAGAGTCTGCTTTTGATTATTTAAACACCAAAGAAGTTAAAAACCTTTCTAAAAAATGTATCATCCCATTGTCAAGAAGGTATCAGGAAAGACTGAAATCAGATTATATAAAGCAGCACATGCTTCTCAGTAAATATGTAAAATTGAAGGCCTTACAGAGAAAATATTTGAGATGGCTCATTTCTTTGCTGTCTGAGGTCCCATATTTTTAACTGTCCAATTGAATTTACTGTCACGATCTCAGTCGTGCGAAGGAAAGTCACTGCATGGAGTGTGCTGCTGTCTGCATTGTCTGCAAGAAAGAGAACAAAAGCATTCAGGTAAACCAATGGAATGCTAGTCACCATTTAATTACAACAAAATAACTCTTTTCAGAAAACAGAACACAGCTGCTTAAACATGGCTACAACCTCTGTGCATTTTCAGGGGCAGAGACGGACCAGCGTCGTGTGAATTTTAAGTCCTGTGTGGGTACCTTGTGAAAAAGGAGCCCTTGCTTCTTGTATCAAAGGCTACAAACTTGTAAGAAGCTAGATTTAATTAGATCCGGTGCTTGCAGACTACTTGTTGATCCATAAGATTCCTTTCTATAGTTCCTAAAAAGAGGAATCAATTTAGCCAGGCCTGTAGTTTTCATAAGTGTTTTCTTTACACTCTCTGCCAGGAGGCAAGCTATGGAGCTTTTCAGAATGCAGTTCTTTTGAACACAAGAAACAGTAGCTCCGTCTGAGAACATTAAGCAGTTGTATACAGAAGCACTTAATTCACCAGCTTTCTTTAGAGCTTTTCCAAGAACTGTCAATGTGATATCCATCCCTGTCTCTAAAGCCAAAGCAGAATTATCCTGTGCTTGTTAATAACTAAAAGGCAAGGCTCTTTTTTCAGGTCCTTTTCTCCAGTGCTTCTGTTGGTCACAATAATTTACAATGTAAATGCTTCAGGGCACTGAGGTGAAACTTTGGAGGCTTTAGAGAACAGACACAATTTTCTTACATTTTCATTCAGCTGTTAGATATAAATTTTTCATCTTGATTATGTTGGGATGCATTAAGTCTACTTTCACCTCATCTTAAAATTCTTTGTGTAAGCCCATACTGAAAATATAGGTGATTTTTTTGCTGCATAAGATGAAAATCTTTTCTGATAGAGATAGACAAGTTACACTGATGCCTGGTTACATATATTTGAATGAGTTTTCTCTTCTGCCTACTATTTAAATGAAAGCCTAGGGGAAGGAAAAAAACCACCAAAACCACCTTTAAAAAAATGCTACATTACTGAACACTGAAGTTCTAAAGGATTTAAAATTTTGTGACATAATAACAGTAAGTGATTTGGCAATGATACAACTTCATGGCTCAAAAATATTTTTACATTACCTCTAACTTTGGAGATTTTTTTGCCACCACAATTGACTAAACATATTGTCCTGGGTTCAACATGGAGGAACC
>NW_010392232.1:759-6620 GCF_000710305.1 Buceros rhinoceros silvestris | reverse complement strand
TAAATATTATAAATTAAAATTATTATAAATTATTATAGTTTTATTAAAAATGCCATAAAGAAAAACACTCACCCAGAGCACTGGTCAGAGAAATAGCGAGAAGTTCCCGCCTTGGCTGTTCCGATTTTGGAGCTTACTGAGTCTCAATGTTCCAACCATTTGACCATTCTAGTAATCTTTCTCAAGTACAAATTCTATCTCACAGGACCTGGAAAGTTCTCCAGAGACAGTTTGTCAAAATAAATACAGCTCCTCAGTAAGACTTTCTTTTCTAGGGCAAAAAGAACTTGAAGGAGTCCTACCTAGCTCTAATAACGTATTTTTGGTTGACTCCATCTCCCCCATCAACGACAATTTTTGTAACCATACACAGAAGCTGAGCAACAGAACCCCAACGTATGGAAATCACTAGGCTAAAATCCAGAGCCACCATAGTGATTTCATACTGCTATAAAGATGTAAGTTTACATGCAAATCTTATGATTGCCCACAAACTGTCCTTGCATGATTCTCTATGTGCAAAAACAAAACTGGCACACATCTGTGTCTTTGACCCCAACAGAACCCTCATGCGCAGATTAAATGCTACCTTCTGCTGTCCCTCTTAACACCAGGAGGTTCAACTGCTAAACTGCAAACAGCTCTGGTACTTATATTTAGTAACGGTAGCTAAACCACAGTCTGAAACAAAAGCACTGAAATAAAAGCGATAATACCAGGTCCCACTGTAATTTGGCTCCAAAGCTGGTAACACATTCAGTACTCATACATCCCCCTTAAGAACAGCACTGATCAGTGTGCACGTCTAGGTGTTCTCAAGCAGCCCATAATCCATCTTATACTCTTGTAATGGGTCATAAAGATGAGAATGACTAACTATGATTAAAAATTGGTGGGGTACCTATTATGAGAGTACTCCACCCATACTGACCTGTAGATCTGATCTTTTTAAAGATTGCTTCATATAAGAAAGGTTAAGCCTGACTAAACACATCAGGGTCAAAAGCCAACATTTTGGAATGAAGCCTTCAGATGAAAACAGCAGAGAGGAACGTTCAGGGTTTTTTATTGCTTTCTCTGCCACCACACCTTTGCAGCAATCACTTTTTCCAGTAAGTTTGTTGAAGCCTGCAACATAACAGCACTCAAAATATTGTTCGGCTATTTAAGAAATTACTACACTCTACTACCAAGATTTACCTTTGAAATTCAACTAGACATAAGAGTGAAATTTAATCACTGTTTACCTCTCACCCAGAATTACCTTTAGTAATTATCTCAAGTATTTCTTGAACTCAACAGCTGCACAAAACAGCTTCCACTCCATTTTACCACAGTTCCCCATAAAGTATAGTTTGACCAAGCCTCCAATGTTTTTCTGACACAAATTACTGTTTTTCTACATAGTCAAAAAAAGATGTGCATTATCAGACGTACACAAACTTAAAAACAAACATACCAAAATAAACATAATAAATAAATGACCTGTTCTGTGGGACTTGAGTGCCAAGACTAGCCAAGCAGACTTCCATTAGATTAGGAAAGAAGATTGCTTAAATGGCAGTCTACCCTTCCATTTTTGAAGCACCTGTTATTTATACAGTGCCACAACCATTTTATTATTCACCTGGCTTCTAAGAGATAGGCTCTGCCAAGAACAACTGCATGGTTCTGAGTAATCTCACTACTAACTCTTTCCTTCACCCCACTGCTGGAAAACACACTCGAAAGCAGATTTAGCCAAACAGAACATGTGCCCATCTCTTGGCAACCCAACTCACAGCCCCATTTCCTCTGTACCTTAAACAAAGATTTTTGGAGCAGTTGATACTTCGTACAGACTTGCTGCTGCTGCCATGGGAATGATAACATCTTAACCACAGGTAGAAATTCAAAACAATTCAGGTATTTTCTCAGCTTTGTGTCAGTGAAGTCCTATTTTCCCAAGAAGCCCAACTCCTGAAAAACTAGGCATATTTTACATAAGTTCAATTTTAAGCAAATCCAACCCAATCACAACTCACTGAACCCATAGAAAGCACACAAAAGCTACAATACTCTTACCAAATAAAAATAAACACGCTCAGATGTTTACATTCAAATAAAGACAGCTGAATTTAACTTATCTCCCTCTTTTCATTCACTGGTGACTATTATTTATCCCCGTTAGTAAACACTTAATGTAAAACACTGTCTTTACTGGGAGGGTCACTCTTAACAGGCATCAAAGCAATGCTACCTATCCTTCTTCATACAAGGCAAGATTATAAAAAGCTGGATTGGCAGTCAGTAATAGCGTAATTGCACACGGTTCATACAAGCTGGTCAATGATAACAAACTGAAGAAAAAGAGATTCATTGGCAGCTGTAGTGGTACTCCAGATTCACTTGAAAATAAGAGAGCCCTGTGGATGGAGAGCATGCACATGTATTCTCTTTACAGTGCATTTTACAACAGATTCGGATGACGATCTGGCTCTAAGGGAAAAGACAATGTGGGACTCACTATATAAAAGCTCCTTGATGCAGAAGCATGATTTAGAAATGAATAAGTGTTCCATTTTTTAAAGTTCCCTCTGTTCAGTGTTTATCAGAAGAGAGTGTGTGTATAATTTGGCAAGCTTTTTTGCATATTTTTTGGCACTTTATCTTAAGACTAATGCTGGCATTTTCATAACTGCTAAATCATTATAAAGATGACATTTTAAGTGTGCAGGGAAGTTAGCTTGGCACTGTCCTCGTTTGCTTCCTTATAGCTAATCACAGAGTAGTATAAAATCTCAGAAGAATCACTGCTCCCTCCTATTGTATCTTTGGGGAGTAAATCACCTTAAACAAGCTCTAACCTGACGAATACTTGCCCTTTCCATACACAAAACTTTCTTATGCTCAAATATGTTTAAGATTTTTTTTCCAGGTTTGGGAAAGGTGCCAACCAGCCTGGTTGTGAGGTTACCCTTGCAAACCTCAACGCTACAATCGCTGTAAATTCTGTCAAAATGATAACTGGCCTAGAGCTGCAGGCAGCCTTTCACTGGGCTACAGTGCAGTTGAACAAAGATTTACTGTGCCAAAAGCCCACACAATGCAGCACTAGAGTGGATGCACTCTCAACACACTGTTCACTCCTCAACTTTTGGATTTTTGTGCTGTTTAACCGTAGAATACCAAAGAAATGTTACAATCATGACAGAATAAACAATCTAGAATGATGATAACTAAAGCCACTGGTTTCCCTAACATAAAGTAATTAGTTTGATGTGCTATTTGCAGAGATGAGAATAAAATAATCTAAGTATCTATTTTTCTTCAAAGCAGATGTTAAGTAGAGGACTGAAAGTACCTCCAAAGAAAATATTTCATTTTTATTAACCATAATAAACTAAGAGCGGGAAAGAAAGTTACATAAAACTTGCCAGAACATAGTTATTGAACACTGCAGTTTCTAATCTCGGCAATAAATGTAGGTCAAGGGAACTGGAAAATCTAATTACCCTGTAAATTTTTAAACCTGTTTCTTTCTTCTCAAGGAAAATTGTGTTCCCTTGCATTAAGCAGACTTCAAAGTGTAACTACAGTTAGGTGGAAAGCTATTTTTGTCTCAAAGTAGGGCTTTTTGAACTTTTGCATCCTGGATTGTACACCCAGCCCAGGTTCACGCTTGTACTCAAGGTATCATCAGTTACTTCACAATCACTATAGCTACAGTGCAAAATCCAGAGACACTCTTCACAAAAACAAAGAAAAAAATCACACCGCTTAATAAAATAGACCTTTGTTACCACACTGTAGCAGCTCCTTTCAGTAATATATCCCATGCAATCAGAATTTGATACCCAATACTCATACACTGCATTTACAAAATAGAAAGCAAAGCATCATTAATTACCAAACTACTGCAAATATAAATATGTGATAGCATTGTAAATGTTAATTATTTACTGATGATTTGACTGTTTCACACAGTTGTTGTTGACTTGTGTGTATAGACAGACCATATAACTTAGACTTACAAGATTGAATATTTTAAAAAATACAGAAACCTTGAAGATTCAAGCCTTTTGATGACTCTAAAAACCAAGGACCATTTAAGACTCACATCTCCAAACAAACAAATACAAAGAAAAGTCGTTTCATGCATTTAAGATTAATTCTTAGTACAACGAATCTCAAGTGTTCTAAAGAAAAAACCAAAATAAAACAAACCAACCAGTTCCTCTCAAAACAAAATTGCTCAAGGCCCAAAAACCAAGGAGTCCTACCACTTCAGTTTTTAGGATTCATCTGTCATTATTTTTTCATATTCTTCATATTCACAAAGTTGTGTTTCTTCTATTTATTTTGTAAAGTAAATGCCTAATTACACACAGGCAGAAGTTGGAGCTTTCACAAAACCAAAGAGAGGCCCAGTGAATTTACAGATCACTGGAGTTGTTACTGTGTTTGAGGATATGTGGGCTAAATAATGTAACTATTGCCAGGCTACTGACCAGCCTGTCTCGTGAAAGCTCCTTCTTCCGGCTCTTACCTCTGTGATACGTGACAAAGAAACCATTGAGTTTCACAACAGAGATAGGATTTGTGTGTTGTGTTCTGATTTGGCAGTCAAATGTTTTATTTGTTTTTGGGGGTGGGAGGGGTGAGTTGTACAAAAATGGAAAACCTGGCCTAGGCTCATCTGATCTTTGGACACTGCTCTCGTTAAGTATAAATTATGCTTTGAACTTCTTCCAATTGCATGACAGGTGAAGCCTTTCAAACAATAAACAAACAAAAAAAGATAATTCTGAAAGAGCCAGACTGAAGATTTAAATCATGTTTGTCTCAAAAGGTAAACCCTGAAACAGGAGCTCAAGGAACACCCCAAATCAAAATGGGTTCTGTCATAACAGTCTATTATAAAAAGCAGACCAAGGACAACATCTTTTTCACTACATGCATTACACAAATGCACATCTAAGCTATTTTTAAAGATGTATCTTTAAATGTACATAGAAATAATGGCAAAAGTGGCAAAGTCAAACATGTAAAATGTAAGAAATGTTGGTGCAATGGCTCTTCTCTGCAATCTTAATTCATAGCCTTTGAGTTTCACTGCTCCATACAAGACTCCCTTTTCTTTATCATAGACAAGTTTATGAATACAAGCATCAAAAACACATTTTCATTCCTTGGCATTTCTCAAGTTTCAGATCTCAACCCTTTAAACCTTGAACTAGAAATTTCAGATACTAAGTAGGTATTGGTCTTTCCCTCACAAAAAAAAAAAAAATTATTCTGAATGGTGATCCATTAAATAACGACTAAAATTTTATGTAGCCTGAGGCCTGACTGGTGACAGGTACTAATAAATGAGACCTGGATCCAGACTGAATGAGGAGAGAAAAAAGAAATCTAATCTGCTAGCCCATTTGCTAAGTGGCAAAAATGGCCAGGGCCTTCTTAAGAAAAGTATGTTTATAAAAGAAATAAAAGCAAACACAAATTTGGAGTCTCTTAATCTTTGAGTGTTTGACTTTACAACTTACTGTAACTTTAACCAAATATATAATTCAATACAATTGTTTTCCTTCTTTCAGCTTCCATGGTTTTCAAGTACGATATTGCACTGGCTCAATGCAGTTCATGTTCTGAAGAACACAAGGTCCAAATTTCACTGAGAAATAACCACTAATGACAAAACAATGCATGCCACAAAAAGCATATAAAAAGTCTGACTTGTTTCAGATCAACAGAACTGTTTTTTAAAAAAAAAAATCTTAAGAGGAAAAAAATCAGGTGTTCCTAAACAAGAAGAAACAAGCAGAATAGAAGTTTAAAGCTCATTGGTCCATTCCAAAAGCACAAAGGAACCTGCTGAA
>NW_010392232.1:0-667 GCF_000710305.1 Buceros rhinoceros silvestris | reverse complement strand
CTGAACATCCGTAAGATTCAAATGAAGGAAAAATGATTATGGAAAAATGATTATGGCTATTTCTGCAAGTACGTAAACACACACTAACCTCTGTCTGTCAACATGACCAAGCAACCTTTCACGCACAAAAAGTAAGTGCTTTGATTGCAATTTGCCATCAACAGCAATACAGGGGCATTGAAAAGAGTATCATTTCCTTGCTTAGCTTTTGCACTGGGTTTTGCAGAATGTTTTGGTGATAACGAAAACACCAGAGCTTTCACCCTACCACATGATAATAAAGGTATGTGGATAGCAGACTTTTTCCTGGCCCGTTCGCAGCATTAGGAAGGTCTTTTGTTCAGCCTCAGCTCCCAAATAACGTTAGTACCTGAAAATTAAAAAATAAATAAAAACCGAAAAAACCCAACCATGGGCTGCCTGCTTTTCCCAGCCTGCATACACCAGCATCTTCTAAAAACGAATTATTTCAAAAGCAGTTTAACCTGATATCGGCAAAACTACACTCTTACTACGGCACATGGGCCACGTGCATCCTCACAGCAGGGAAAGCTACTCTTCCTCGCACACCTACGCCGGGCTCCCTGCCATGGAGGCTGCCAGCAGAGACCGCATCTCTTCCGCGCTCGGGCAGCTGCGCTGGACAAAGGCCCAGCGCCGCTGGAGC
>NW_010392231.1:737-1938 GCF_000710305.1 Buceros rhinoceros silvestris | reverse complement strand
AACCTGCCGTGGCCGCCACAATCACGTCGGGATCACCATAATGTGGCAACTTGCTGTGATATCTGGCACCCGACCTCTGCCGTCGAGGTCCATTTATACACTTTCTCTAACGTAGAGGATGCAAAATGGCACTTTATTACGTAATGAACAGGGTTATATAATCTCCCAAGAAGCCTCGCCCATCGTGGGTGGTTACTGCATTCCTGTAACGTAAGCACGTAATCTTCCGACCGCCCACACTGCCACCCAGTGTTCTGCAACATATTCTAAGGAAGGGTTATTTAAGGAACAGTTTCAGAAAATATGGTTGATATCACCCTTTTTAGATCAATTTTGTAGCTTATATAAATTCTGATGAAAGAGTCAATCACGGACAGAAGTTGAAAAAGCAGTTGAAGCAATGGGACAAAACTCTCAGAATCCACATTTTGGCATCAGCTGGTGATAATTCACAAGGGAAGAATTTTCTACAAGTACAATTTATACTAAGTTTCTGAAATGAATTGGCAGAAGTGAAGGTCATTAAATATATAAATATAAAGGTCAGTTGTGAATAATATACCCCATACTTGACAAACATGAATTCCCTGACATCCTCTCAGATGCATTTTAATTCCAGTCCTCTGTGTTAGCAAAAATACCGTGATTCTTGTGTAGGAATCTGTAGTGGTAAATCATATGTCGCGAATATTCGGGGCAGATAATGCGACAACAGTTTGTGTGCGCACAAGGCCTTTATTAAAATACTGCTGCAGCACCTACACACTACAAATTCTAACTGCGCAGTTTCTCCCTTATCACATGTATTTATAGTTTCTGAGTTATCTTACGTATTCTGGCTGGATTGGTTTCAAGTTCACTGTCCTGCCCAGAGATGAGCTGGCTCTCCAATCACCCATTGACACAACCTCTCTGTCTCCTCCTAAATAACACACCTCCTGCTGCTGACTGACAGCAGGCTTAGCTGGGCTTCTTCCCGGACCGGCCGGGGGGTCACGCCCACAATTCCCCCTCTTTTGTCTTTGCGCCAAAAAGGCAGTATTCAAGGACTTTTGCAGGGCACTTGCAGAAGTCCAAGGATATGTGAGAGGCAGATGGCCAAGATTATAACTATCACAACAATCCTTTTAGCCAGTCGGTAACATCTCATCTGTTAGGCAGCTCATGAAACCAATCTGTTTATCATCAACAGTGCGGCTTT
>NW_010392231.1:422-675 GCF_000710305.1 Buceros rhinoceros silvestris | reverse complement strand
TAGAGAGGCAGTTGTTGTTACAGGTCTCACTAAACATTACACAACTATTCATTACAGCCCAAAGGCTCCACTTCTCGCGGTTCTTGTGTCGCTTGAGGCGGTCGCGGATATATTCCACTCTAGTTGTTAACACATACTCGCAGAATACTACACAACAGTTCTGTGGCCACTTATCCAGAAGTACCATCGTTTGGCTGGGCAGAGGCAGGGTCCAAATAAGGACGCACGCACCGGGCAGGAAACCAGCGGGGGC
>NW_010392231.1:0-243 GCF_000710305.1 Buceros rhinoceros silvestris | reverse complement strand
CAAGAAAACCCTTTGCCCCAGGTTAGTAATTCGCATGGTGGCGACCACTGGCCACTTTGCAGATCTTTGATTTTAACCTTAATGCCAGGGCCTACACCTGACCTGGAGATCAACAGTCCAAAATGACGCAATATGGGAGGTTGCTGTGAATCTTCTGAAATGTGCAGGAAATTTAACACATAAAGAGCCTTAGTAAGGCGTGCCTCTGGAGACTCCCCCACCATTCCCCCTTTTTGTCTTTGA
>NW_010392230.1:0-13622 GCF_000710305.1 Buceros rhinoceros silvestris | reverse complement strand
TTTTTCTCAGGCTTAAGTACAAAACTGATGTAATATGGCTGAGCTTGAACAGTTCCTTCTGAGGGAAAGCAGAGTTGCACCCAGTTGCTAAGGCAGGAGGAGTTGTCATTTTTTATGCAGAAAAAAAGCCTAAGCAATCATCAGCAGAACTAGCAGTCAAATCTATCGCTGCGTTAAGCCTCCAGTGTCTGACAGACTCCAAACTGTTTCTCCAACATGCTGTCTCTAAAATCACTTGCTACAGACTTTAAGCAGGTTTGAGCTCTCAGCTGGGAGCACTATGGTCTAATGTTGTCTGTTGTCAGTCTTAGGATGCCTTTTCAGTCCTTTATCACAAACATCCCAATGCACAGAACTTTGCTGAGATCTGAGCGGTCTAGTTTATTCCATAGCCTAAAAGCCTCATGTTAACTCTTTCATCCCCTCTCTGCTGCAGTGTGACTCAGTAATCATTTCCCCCACACCTGCACTTCCTCTAGCATTTAGTGTCTCGGCACAGCACTTGGAAGATGCTCTGACCTGCAGCCCGCACATGCAGGTCCTGCTGCCTGGGGCCTGGCTAGCCCTGTTATCCCAGTCTGCAGATGTCAACTGCCACTCGCGAAGACTGGACCTCCAATATCCTTTTAATAGAAAGGGCATGACCAAGTTCTGGTCTGCTCTATGAACTGGAGGTGTTCAAGAAAGCCAACAGAAACCACTGTAGAGGATACAGCAGATATGTTCTTACAAGTCATACCGGAATTACATTAATCCCAGGCTTCAACTTAAGTCTGTATTTTTTATGAAAAGAGATTTTTAACTTGGCTGGATTCATCTATGAAATATATGGCCTTACTAAAAAGGAATATTATCTCATCTTGACCATGAAATGGACCAAACCATCAGTCTGGATAGGGATCTAGATAGACTAGACATCTGTCTAATTTTGCAAAGCCAGTTGGGACTCCTGCATTTCATTCGCCTATTCATAATGACAGAGTTTCTATGTTCTTTTTATCCTCTTTGAAGGAATCGAGAACTTAAAAATTCAGCCTAAGCTCAGCATTTTCCTTACATGACTAGACAGTTGCCACCTCGTCACTTTGGATCTTAGTGTTTGGAAGTAGAAAATACACTTCTAGTTAGTTTGCCAGGCAACTTAATAAGAGCAGTCAGCCTTGCTAAATCCCAGTTCTGTGGAAAGACCCAGGATTTAGCTGGATCTGCTCACTGAAGTGTGGGACATCAGATTCTGACCTACAGAACTGTGCCGGGTCTGTGGAAGGGAATTTCCTGTCTGAGGTAGCTAGGGAGAGATGCAAGAAGTCAGATTTATGGATTTCAACAGACAGGTTTTGATGCTCACTAGTAGATACGCAGAAAGGCAAGACTGTGATAGTACTCAGTGTCCTGTATAGGAATTTTTCTTGCTACCACCCAGACAATTCTCCCTGTTGGCTTCCAGGATGTTGCATATTGTTTTGCCATTCCCAAGTCTATTTAAAAAGTGATCAACTTTTTTTAAATCCTAAGAAACTTCCTTACAACTTGTCTGCCAATAAGTAATACAGATGCTAGGCAGCGTGTTACCTCTGAGGTGTGAAACACTTTTCTGTGATTTGTGTATTTTTTTGAAGAACAGACAACAAATAGCTCTGTTGCCACTTTATGAGTCACAAAGTGTCTCCCCAGGCACAGGACTCAGTGCTGTCAGGCCTGGGGCTAAAAGCGGATCTGAGGCAAGTTGACGTTGATGTGCTCTTATTTCTGTGGTAATAACAGAGCAGTAATTTGATCTCACCCAAGATGGCTACTAATTCTCCAGGGGCTTTACAAACACTAACATCTTGCAATTAGCAATGCTCTAAACTGATAGACAAGGAGACTCATTATTGCCATTTCAGCGAGGCAGCAGAAACCAAGGGAAAAATGAAGGGAGAGGGTAGATTTAAGTGATCCACACAAAACCACAGCAGCAGCTAAACTCATAACCAACTTGAAAACCTCACGTTGCCTTTTTGCATACGTCAAATATGCAAGCGGGATCGCATGTCATCACATGGACTCACAAGAGTGACGGCGGGAGTAGCATGGCCAAGGTCTTATGAACTCATACCCCATTTAACCAGACACTGGCTGCACCACCACACAGATACAGTCAGCCTTGTTGTAGACATATGCTGTTGCAGACCAAGGGAACTTTGACATGTCTGTATTGTATTCCCCATGCTTCAGTTCAGGAATTACTACAAGCCAAGTTGAATGCTTCTTTATCTGCAGTGTCAGCAAGGGTTTTACTCCTCCTTGACCTCTTATTTTCCAGAGGAGAAAACAGAAAGCATTTTAAAACATTTAATGTTACATATGATTTCCCGCAGAGCAGTCACTGTAACATTCGTATTTATGAATTTTGCTGATACCACTCCTGGCAGGTGAGAAATTTTCATCTTACGGATCAAAAACAAAAGCAGAGAGGTCTCAACAGTCCTTGCTTCTCCCACCTTTAATAGTGTATCTTCCTTTCTATTCATTCTCTTTACTAATTAGTTTTCAGTGATTTGCTGCTCCCCCCACCACCACCCAACAGTGAGCAGAGAGGAAGTGATAAAAGTTGTTTCCTAAACCTCTCTCTCCAAGAGGGTACATTGATATTCATTAAGAAAATATACTAATAGTAAAAGAGACCCAATTGTTTAAGTTGGAAGACACCTCTGAATGCCCACAGCCTCCAGTGGCGTGGGCCCATAGAAAACGCTCAGCATCACAAGGGTTATCACCCTTACAACGGCAGTAAAACAAAATAATAATTAAAAAAAATACTCAACAGTCTGGACACTTAACAGGACAAAACCATTTAAAAGAGAAAGAATGACATCTTCATAAAACTTTCTATGCTCAGGTGAAAGCAACCATAGGAACTCATTAACAGTTTTCAGAAATCACACACACTTAAAAACAAGCTCCAACAGCAAAACGAAGATAGGAAACTATAAACAAACTGCTTTTAATTAGCTCAGGCAGAGCAGCATGTCAACTCCACTATTTCACTTACCCCATTCCAGAGACAGCTCAAGTTGCAAGCACGTTGTGTTACCCGAACACAGTCCTTGTTCCCTTAAGCAAGTGTCTCTGGCACCCAGCACAGCTGTAGCAAACTGAGCAACAGCCTCGAACTCATGTACCCAACATCATCTTGTATTCAGCTGGACATTGATCTACAGCCGAACATGCAGATCTAAATGAATACAAATGACCTGCAGCTACTTCCCTCTCCATCATTGTTACAGTGCTCACAAATTATACCCTGTAACATTCTATAACTTTCAGTTCTTTTCGCTGGAACAGCAACAGAACAATATTCTAAGAGTCCTGTAACAGAGTCTTTCTAGAAGAACTCCATGCTGCAGCTACCGCTCAGAGAAACCTGCCACTGCAGTCCCTTTGCCCCGTGCCTCCCTAGGGTCTGCCATATTCTGCGCTGGTGCACAGCCCAGCATATGGCAGCATACTGGCAGCATACTGAGCACTTCACATCAGACACAGCAGAAACAGCCAGTGCAGGTTCAGAAAAGCAGAAAAACTCAATGCCACTCCATGCTACTTGCAGCGGTGGAGGGTCCTCAGCTTCCCTGGTTCATTGTCCCACCAATGCCATCCTCTTACCGCCTCCTCGGCTCAAATCCGTACAGAAGCCCAAAGCAGTTGAACCTCCTCTCCAAGGTTTCCTCGCATGATGCAGGCTCCAGTCACACCTTTTTTAAAGCCAGTCATTTTGTTTCCTCAAAAGCCTTCAGGTAGCTCATGTTTAACCCCAGCAGAAGGGGCAGTAAGGCCCAGGAGGAACCACCTGTTCTGTTACAAACACCCTTAAGAGTGCTTCTTTAATGCATTTATGGCATATCTTCCTCGGTTTCATGTATGTAAAGTCTTTAAAGCGTTTTGTCTCCCGGCCCTGCAAAAGCCTCACTCAGCCCTGGCAGCCCCCTGAATCCAGCTGAGAGAAGTTCTTATTACAGCTGATGGCTTCATGCACACCACCTGGGCTGGGGGCCTGCCCGCAGCACACACCTGCCCTCCACACCAATGGGAGCCTCTTTTGTCGAGGTATTGCTCACATTTGCAATGCACGCAACAGCATATATGTATATATATGTAATTACCTCATCTCGCTGATGTATTCCAACTTGATAAGTCTCTCATGTGGCCCAGCCCATATCTTTCTGACTCTACAGGGGATCTTTTATGCTACTTCCTTTCAATTCTTCATAGAATGCGTTCCAAATCCATGTAAGGTTACCAGAAATTAGAGGGTAGGCATGACAGACAGTAGCCACCCACCTACTCTACTTGCCCTTTTCCAAGTCTAGATAAAACATCAGCAGTTTTCCTATTTTTCTTCTCCAAGACATCATCCATCCCCCATGTTACCCAACCCTGCTTTCTCAGTACACCTGTCCCCAAAGCCTCCAGCTGACTCTTCCTCAGGAAGTACTTCCATCTACTCAGCAGCATCACTGACAGCCTCAAGCCTTTGCTTCTCTTCAATTAGTTTCTCCCATGTGCTCTGGGAGAAAGCATCCACCTTCTGGCAGCCTCCAGTTTTCAGTTGAGTTGCACTCTCCCTAATTTCCCCCACGACAGGAACAGTAGATGTTGTGCCGTCCCCTTCCTGTACTGACATTTCATCTTCCCATCCTTGTACCCACTGCTGGGGTCTTCACCTTTCAGACTCCAGCCTGAGCCTGTTATTGCTGAGCGCTACATTATGACTCCTGTTTACACAGTGATCAGTTAAACGTCAGATGATTAGTTGAGCAGACCTCTCCTTCTTTGCTCTCAGCAAATACTGAACAGTGCCCAGAGGAGCTAGTACCTTCCACATGCTCCCACCCTCGGCTGAGTTTCTTAAAGAAACTGATTGTTGTTATTTAAAGTACAAAGCTAGATTTCTTAGCCTCAAAAATTAAGTAACTGTTCACCACAAAAACTCTATTTGAATCACCTTTCACTTCACAAGCCATAAACCACAATGTGTCCATAACATTAATTACAACATTTAATGGAGAACTAAATTTATGTAAATAAAAATAATTTTAATAAGTAATGTTACTGTCATGTAATAATATTACTAATTGTGCTCTCTCAAATTATGATTGCCCTGCCTTGCATTCCTGGTATTGGCTAGGTCTTTAAAATACTTGCCCCCACACACCCCCCAGAGGAAAAAAGAACCAGAAAGTTCCTCCCTCACACACAGCATTTCATCATCTACCAGCAATCTAACCAAACTATCCTGTTCTGACCTGCTAGTACAAATTTACTAATCTTGTTAGGTTTAGTTGTTCGAGAGATAAATAGAGTAGATATAGCTGGGGGGAAAGGAGGATTTGTGGCTCATGGAGTACCTTCTATTAGGTAGTTATGGATTAGATTTCCTACCAATACCAGTATTTTCAAGCTTCTAGTAAACTGCAAACTGGGATGCAGTTTCACTTTGAAGACCCAAAAGGACAGTATTTCTGAATGTCTTGGTTTCAGCATATTCCTTGAACCCTTTTAGCTGGAGACTTTGCACATATTTCATACCCACACGGGAAAAGAAATTGCCGAGTCAAATGTGGTACCTATGTTGATACCTATGTTTGTGTCTAAATCACAAGGCAAGCATGGTCTGGACAGTAAACCACAGCCCCAGGTACAGCAGTTGCCTAAAGCAGTTACAGATCTATCCTTGCTGGCAAGCCACGTTCCTTCCAGTGGAAATTAGAATGGACACAGAAAATAAGAGGGTGGAGGAAGCATGTTACTTACCTGGGTCTCATCTCAGTACAGCATCAAAATGCATCTAGACATCCATCCAGTTATCAGCCAAGAAGTACTCTTAAATTGCACTGCTGAGATCTGCCTTATAAACAGACTGATACCTCTCTGTTGTATTTTACTCTACAAGCCTTCCCCTCAGCATGGCTAGGCAATAGGACTTCAGCTAATAAGTGAGGCTGCTACCCAGCAAGTGACATAAAAGTCTTCCAAAACTGATGACTTCTAAGGTGTTGTACAGAGCACGTTGAACAAAAATTACACTATGATGCTGGAAGTACCAAATGTTTTTCAGGTAAGGCACAAAATGCAGGTTCAGCTTGCTGTGACCATTGCTAGCCTTTCAAAAGTTAAGAGCTTTACTCTCAGTGAACAAGCAGAAGTTCCTTCTACCGTCCTTTTTCACTGTTTTTTAGAACTGTTTCATATTATCTTGTAGCTGCATTCTACACATTCTGCTCCAAAAAGAAAAAAAATAGCATGCTAAACTGAACTAACGAGTGAGGATGCTGATCTACAGACGGCCTTTATCCCAGATGTATTTGAATACAACTATGACAGAACAAGTTTGTAGTGCAGTAAGCTCCAGTACTATATACATTTAAGACAGCAAATCCTGTGCCTGATACTCACTATGCAAGTATATAGTACTTGCTGTGTCACAAAGAGATACTGTCCTTTCACGATACAGTACACCTTTCTTACTAGGACTCCCTTATCAATACGGGTCTCCTTCTTCCTGCATGCACTGTTTACGAACACATACTGCTCTGTTTATCTGAGCTAGTCCAGAGCTCTCTCAGCTCAACCCTTCATTGTACAACACAGTCATACCCATTCAACACATCAAACAAGAGCTTGCACACAGTGCAAATCTAACAGTACCACACTGGTTTCTAAGTTCACGAAACAATCTTGAGAGAAGATATCTTCAAACACATACATTTTCAAGTATGAAATACGGTGAGTAGGGTCATATTTAGAAAACAGCTCCATGCCTCTTGCATACCCAAAGCTCACCCTGAAGTACAGAAGAAATTTGTTACAAGTACTTCAGTGAACAAGGCCCGTCGTTGTTATAAATGAAAGACATTCATTTGAGCTGCTAAGTGATTTTTCATTACGGTAAGACAAGCAACCACAGATTTAACTGTGACTAGAAGAGCCATAAAAAAGCAAAAAGAGAGGAATCATTTTTCTGGACTGAACTTTTTAAAAACAAAAAATGGTCAGAGAACGTTATATACCTCATCTAATTACTTATCAATTCAGCAGAAGCTGTAGCTTTGATTTCACTAACACACCAATGAGGTGAAAAATTAAAATCTCTGCTGAGTGGAGGACTGTTGGCACGGAGAACCATGCTTTTTTAATATAAGAACATTAATCACAACAGAATATTTTCTTCACACTTGGCTCTGCTGTTTAAAAGGAAATTTCAAACAAATCACACCATAACTTCTAACGAACACTTACCTATTGCAAATCACTACCACCATTTTCACAAACAAAAGGGAATCTGTATTATCCTACTAATAGCTTATTTAAATGGTCAAGAGCTTCCTGTGAACTAGAAGTACAGAGAAAATTAGAGCGGAAGAGAGACGCTAAAAGTTGTGTGAATTTTACAAGATCTAATTACTTTTAATTATATGAAAAGCTTAGAAGTAAATTTCAAAATATTCTCAGCATCACACACAAGTATGATTCTCTCAAGTATAAAAGAAACATTCCAAAAAAAGTTATTACAATTATGTCAGCTTAGTGCAAATAACTGCTACGACAAAAAATAAACAAATCAATGATGTAGCAGTAATTTTTTCCTCTAACAGGAACAACTTTGCAATTATTTACCTTTCTCTAGACAGTATTTTGTTTTTGTGATTCCTGAGAGACCAAAACTCCACTAACTTTCGCCCATGAATCAGAAAAGTGGATTTTAGTGCAGTTTTCAATGACATCAAAGCCATTTGGTATTCTCTAGCTGACTAAATATGCTTGACTCATATCATCTCATTTCATGTTTCTTCTAACTAGATTGGTTTTTCTCACTCTTTAGGGAAATGTCTCTGCATGTTTTCTTCTCAAGAACCAGTCTAACCAGAGATGACTGCTGCTGTCTCTCCAACTCACTAAGGCTAGCTGGATATAAATAAATTTTCTTCTTGTCTTTGTCTATACCACTACTGTTCTACATAATATCTGATATAATAACTAAATGCTTTCACTGAACACCATAATTAGTTGTTATTATTTTTAACAACTCATGCATTACTAAGAGCAACTCCATAAACCACCATGTGGCTAATGTCAGCAACTTTGAAGGTCCAACTATATTTTCTTAGCAAACAAAATCATGATGGGCTCCTCCTCAGAATTTGCTAGGATGGTAAAACAGTAATTTGGAATGGGATATACGCAGCTGCCATTGGGAGACACTGGCTGTGAATGATGAGGTAAAACTATGATAAAACAGAGACAGCAGAACTAAGGTGATCAGATTTTGGAGTTTCTGAGAAGCAGTTTATTTCTGATCTCAGGCAAGAGCCATTCATAAATGTTTAAGTTTTTCACATATGCGAGGACTGGATTTTATTGCCAGAGAATAGCGTAGTTTTCTCCTTTAAACTAAACCACATTTACGCATGTGCTGCTCCTGGTGTCATTAACAACTGGACAGATTGTAACCAGCATTTTTCAGAAGAGGTCAATGAAGATTTAAGGAGTTTCTGATGGTGTTAGCTCTTGAGATGCCAGTCTGTCTAAAGGATAGCTAACGATATAGACAGAAGGCTCATATCTACTCCCAACTCTGTTTCTTGCTGCCTTCTAGATGGCTATTTCATATTTTTACTTGGTTTCCTTATCTGTAAGCTATGCTATTTAAGACACCCTTATATGGGACAAGTTGGGAACTGGGTCCAAAACGTGTATGTGATAATCAAACAATTCAATTTGAAGTCAACGCAATAACTTAATATACAATAACTTAATATGCATTAAATTTGTAGTGACAATCATAATAAAAAGCTTTTGTATTCAAAACTGAAAGAAGAATCCAGTTAAGCACAGAAACAAGGGCAGTACACCACAGTGAGGATGGCTGTTTTTTCAACATTAAGTAAAACTAATGACTTTTTTTCTCCTCCAACATGGGCTAAGATTGCAAGTTAAACAACTGTGCAAGATAGCTAGTAATCAGTAGGAAACAAACAACTATCCAAGGAGGTAATCGAGATGAGAAAAAAACCACTACTGGACTGGAATTAAACAGAGTGAAATAACTGAAAGGCTTTGCTCATCTGTGTAAGACTTTCAGATACAAAAGCCTTGTTTGTGGTTTAGAGAAACAAAATCGGAAGCAAAAGTTCAGAGGAAATGTTTTCCAGATTCTTTGATCTGGAGTTTGGTCTACAGAAGCAGTTCTCCAAGAGTTTTACTGAGCAGCCTTGGTAAGAAAACCTTAGATGAGTCCTGTACAAAGAATTACTTCTTGGAGCACCTTCATCAGCACAGCACACCTGATGCGTTTTCAGATACCTTCTCATTATTTTCTTGTACAAAAAAGCCCCCTCCCAAAACGTGCTGACCCACCAGTCTCATTAGCTTCTAGAGGAAGGAGAAAGAGCAGGTAGAATACTGATGACCATTACTCATCTGCATCAGTGATTCTCCCAAAGTCTTTTGTCACGTACAAAGACTGCAAGTGACAGAATCACAGCACAGAACAGCTTTTTGAGCATGGTACAGACATCCAGGTCCCTCTTTGGATACTGTAGTTGCCTATACTCCGCTTTTTTGATTTAGTCTTCTATCTTGTAGAATGTAACAAACTTTACTTGAAGTTCTTAGAGTCTCTGTACGTGAAATAAAATTTGGGTCCTACGAATCTTCCATACTGGTTTCTCCCAGAGCAGCAGTTTATAGCTACATCATGGAGAATTACATTATCTCCTACATTTACATGCTATCCATAAATTCAACTACATCTTCCCTGCAGTTCGCTTCCTATACTGTTCAATATCCCCCATTTTTACCCCAAACCTTAAATGCTGTAGCATTTAACTTTAAAATGCAAGATGCAGAAATTGAGGAGGGTTTAAAATATATATATATTTTAGAATAAATCATTATGATCATAATAGGGACTACAAAACATGCAAATACATTATCTTCAACGGCATTGTAATAAGTAAAAAAAAAAAAAGGCAATCTACTGGGTACAAAAGAAATGTAGTAGGGATTAATCCCTAAAAATACAATGCAACCTTATCTTTGACAGGTATATTGTATCTGCTGCTAGCAGACTTACGGCTGTCTGTCTAGTTTTCATTACAGCAACCTTTGTCAGCTTGTCACACGTGTACGTTTTGAATTGAACTGCAAGATGGGCAGAGGAGTTTCTTCTCAAATCTTGGAGAGATGACTTGTCCATCAAGAATTTTAAGAGCCAATATGACAGCAACAGCATTCCTGGAAACTTTGGGATATTATAGTAAAATAAAAATCCAGAGCTACCATATGCAACTGGTGCATATGCATGGTTTGCTGGCACCTACCTGTACAGAAGAACTGCCTTTAGAAAAATAATCCAAGTTGGTGCCCTATTGCATACGTATTTCTGAAATAAAACATGCATTTCTAGAAAAAATTCCACTATCTTCTTTTTCTTTAGTCAAATTTCTATTGAGGAATTCTGAACAATTTTGATCCTTTTAGAAATGGCCTTGCAGCATCTGTGCTTTCTTGCACCTATCACATAGGCTGGAAGCTCAGACACCTCAAGCTGTTGCAACTACTCAAGGAATCAACTACAGATGACTAACTCCCATAACTGCAGAGACACTGGGACTCCGTATCTCTTGCTGCATGTTGTTCTTCCAATCAGATTTCTCTCTAAGCAGTATTCACTCAAAAAAAAAAAAAAAATCCCCACAGTTTCAAGGGACCTGAAAATTTCTTGAATCATTTTTGTCTAGAGTGAAAGGAAATGTGAGTTCAACCCATGTTCTAAATTTAGCAACAAGTTACACATTCAGAGAAGTTAAAACTTGGCTCAACAGTCTTTTCCTTCATAAATGGCTTCATCAGAATTCCATGGAGTAGAAAAACAGTCATCTAAGACTGTTTTCTCCCCGGATTTTAATCACCTTCACATTTACACTGATGAGATGCTACAATACAAGACCAAACAACATGCAAAGATGTAAACGTGTTCATCTCCGTATGGGTAAAACCAGCAGTTTCTTAAAAAATTACCGATTGCGATACAGAAATAAGCACACACAATTGAGTCTCTACGCGTATCAAAGAGATGTTCCCACTGCTATCGTTATCATAACTGAATGTCATTTATGCATGATCAGGTCTTGTAGCTCTTTTAACTAGAGCAAGGCAAAGCTTTAGGCAGGCTGCTAAACGTTACGGAGCAGCACGGTCTTCAACATACAGAAGACCACAATGAGTTCCAGACTACTGTTAGAATGGGGCTATTTAACTTAGCTGGTTACAGTTGAGATCAAAATTTAGTTTGATGCTTTAAATCCTTATTCAGTAAAGGACTCATCGAAAGGTCAAAAGCAGAACCCTAAAGTTTAAGTAATGCTTTAATTTTTCAATTAATTTTTCCTGAAATCATAGGCAGTAATTATGTATCACATTTTTTACACTTTTCCCCCACAGACAATTTCACTTTCCCGCATATCCCGTTTTTGAGGGATCAGAAGAACTCTAAGGTTTATTCTTTGTCCACATTGTTGCTCTTTATATGCTTTTGGCTCCAAAATCAATTGTTCATCCTTCTTTAATGACTTTTATAGTTACGGTGATTTTTGGTGGTGTTTTTTTTTTCCCCACCTCTAGTGAAATATACTGAAGTGTGTCTTGGATCATGGAAAAAAGAAGAAACTTTACAACAGTGATCTATGAGAGTACTGCTAACACAGAATATCTTCCTGAGTGTATGTAGATAAAGTATAAGATTAGATGTCAGACAATTTGCCCTAAGGAAATAACAAATACAAAAGCATATACGAGCCTTCTGAAATTACATTATACACAAAATTTGCACAGCTGTTGAAAAGAAGACTGAAGAGATGGCAGGGTATAAGATGACAATGTTACAGATGATATTCACACGAAAAAAATATTAAAACCTTTCTCTCAACTAATTTCCTACTTTTTAGAAAAGTTAGGGAGTAACTTATCTGCAGTTTTATTTGTCACAGAAGAACAGGCTTTTTCAGTGTTCGCTCATGCTTCTTCCTCCCTGGATGTATCAGCAAAATCTAGGAAATCACTGAATTGGAATAGATTTATTTTATATGTACCAGACAAACATAGTAACAAAGACTATACAGACAAACGAGCTCACACAGAAATCAAAAAAGCTTTCCTACCTATTTCACTACCAGTTAGGGCAATTTGGTTGTAACAAAAGCACTACCCTGAAAATCAGACTTTGTTCCATTTCTAGTCTGCTCTGTGATCTCTAAAAGTAGGTTATTTCAACGACTCGTTTGTCTCTGTTTTCTCTCCTTAGGGAGGAAACAAAAATCAAGTCTCTCTTGAAAACATTTGGATTCAAAGGTGAAAAGTACCATGCAGGTGTATTGTTGTTATAATTTTCTGAACAAGGAATGGTCAAATGATTTTAAAGTCAATGAACTTTCATAGTTGCTATAACACACATAAAGTAGCATTTACCAACATCTTACATCCAAGGAATCAACAAAAGAGAAGAATTAATATAAAGAACATAGAGAGGGTTGTCTCTTCGCAGAAACTTGGAGGGCATAAACTAACTAATAAATGCTTCTTCCATACAGCAAATATCATAGACTACTCAAAATACATTTTAACATTTATAACATATTTTAAAATAAATGTAATTTAAAACTCCTGTGCAGTTTGCTTTAAAGTTTTTTTATCAACTGAAGACCTACAGAAGATATTTTTTCTAACGTAATTACAGATGAGGTTCAAATACAATCTTAAAATAAAGCCTTTACCTGATAGAAAAAATATATTTTGATAGCGAATTAAAAATAAAAGATTTTTTTCCCTTCTTACTGCCAGGAAATACGTCAAGCTACAATATCTTCTCTAAAGTTGCAAAACTTGCCTAAAAAGCAATGAAAAAAACCCTTAGAGCATAACAATACTTCCTTCAAAGCTCAGTATGACTGATATGGAACATATTTTTTTTCATGAACCTCCTTGCACACATCTTACAACACCAGACTAGCTGAATTGTTTATTTCAGAAGAACTCATACATATAAGCATTATTTTAGAAAGTTAACATGAAACAGACTGTGATAAGACTTTGTGTATTTTCGTATGACTTACTTTCACCCAACTGCACACAAGAAAATCATTCAAATTACAAAAACGCTTACTGGAATGTTGATTTTAGCAATTTTTTCTTCTAAATTCCACTTTGTAAAATGAACAATAAATCTTTAAAAATTCTAACTCAAAATACTGATTTTTAAAAGATATATTTGTGAAGCTTAAATATAAAACATTATTATTGTCATAAAATACAAAATGTTTGAACATTTTAAAAACACTCAATTCTCAAATATTATAGAGTTGATAAAATGACATAAATTTAATACAGGCTCCCTCTAATTAAAAAAAGTGGTAGTCAAAATAAATCAACAATTCCCTAGTGCACTTATAAAGAGAAAAGATCAAAAGCAGTAACTGGTATCTTTCCTTCCAGTGTTAATTAGTAATTAAAAATCTCAGCTTCATTACTACCTACTGTGAAATAGTTTTGGGTTTGGGTTTATTGGGTTGGGGGTTTTTTGGGGG
>NW_010392229.1:5127-6672 GCF_000710305.1 Buceros rhinoceros silvestris | reverse complement strand
CTTTTTATATAAATATAGAAATTATTAATAAAGTTTTGTTGGATGAACTAGCCTTTCTAAAATTTATATACATTTAAAATCTCCCTGTGCTACGTAAAGTCTACAGAGTTTCCTGAAGTTTTGCTTTCTGTTTTTGCAGATAATTAGAAGGACTAGCAATATAGATAAGAATGGGTGTTCATTTTTCTAGAACTGAGAAGGATGATACTTCATATGAAGCTCAGTCTAGAACAGATAACCAGAATAACTAAGGATATGGGGCAGTGACGTTTAACTGTAACTTTTTTCTCTGTTACTATTCTTTGACAAGAAAGTCATTCATTACTACTTTTTTAATCAAATTTGCCAGATTAATCTATTAAATCAACATCAGTTTGAATTGCAAATTGCAGCATTAACAACTGAATATTGTAAAACTGAAAGGACACAAGTTTATTCAGAAATAACCTGTATCTTTATTAATGCCTTTATTAAGGCATTAGGTGGCAAAAATCAAATTATATTAGTCTATTGCTACTAGCTTAGGAAGTGAAAATTTTCAGGCTTGAACCATCTGTTAAGGAGGATGACTAAACAACACTGTAAAAAAGCTCTGGCTTTTTCAATTGCCCTATTCAGTAAATGCTACCTCAGCTTAAAGATACACAAGCTGAAAAGACTCAGAAATAGGAAGTTGTTTTCATTTTAAGTTTAAATTCTAAAAAAACCCCAAATCCCTAACATACCTCTGCATTCAGCCAGGACTCAATCCAAGGTGAGGGCCTTAGTTCTAGTCTTACAATTTTCAAAACAGAGAACAAAGACTCAACAACTTCAATATTCTATGAAACATTACCAAATACCATATCTGGGCAAACAACAAAACAGTTTGGAGAAAAGGAACTGGCAACTGACAAAAGCAGGGTATCAACACTGTCAAGTTACTTATATAACATACCAACTCATCAGTTTTTTTCCCTCCAAAGCTATCAAAGGAAATCTCTTTTTAAGCTAAAATTATTAATTATATTTCAGTATATTGACTGCTTTGCCACTTCACATGAGAAGTTACTGCAGAATCAGAAACAGAGGCTAAAGCTCCCAGATCTAGGATGATAAAGCCTAATAGCAGACACAAGACTACAGAGAGATGGCCTGAAACTCTGCAACAGAATTCAGGCAGACCAGAAGCATGCCCACCCCCACTGAGCCAGTGCAATGGGGAGAAGAGAAGAGGCAGCATTCCTGAAGGTCTGCTTTAGAAGAGAAAGGTTAATCCATCAAGATTCCTTCTTTTGTTCCTGGAGAGGAAGTGTCCCTAGAAAGCAATTTAAACTAGTAACATACCTGAAGTGATTTAAAGCCCACCACTCAAGCATCAGATAAACAAGCAAGATGGCCTAATTAAGGACAGTCAGTTGATACAAGGAATTGCAAAGATGAAGACAGCTATTTCAAACACCTTTGTCTGCCATTCAAATTCACCTGTCATGTTCCTGGAAATTTGACTGTTATCCCTGAGCATCTTTCTCACACGATTCTTTAATTCCTTAGGTCCTGTCCCAC
>NW_010392229.1:0-5020 GCF_000710305.1 Buceros rhinoceros silvestris | reverse complement strand
ATTTATCTGTAACCATCACCATTCTTCTTGATAAACTTTAGGTCTCTCACCTGGAATGAAAGCAAGGGTCCTATAGGCACAGGAAGAATGGGACAGAAACACAGGTATTTCCCCAGCAACTGTTAGCCTTCCTTCCAGGAATCTGGAAAGCTGTCTGGTGAGTAACAAAGCTGCTATACTATTTCCAAAAGCAACCCCTGCCCCCTGCAAACACCAAGCTAAGATACAAGAAACCAAATCAAGTGCTGCATGTGCCATACAGTGTAACCAAAACCTTAATTTAATGTTTTTTTTACCATAACACTAAACACCTGAGCACACCTGAAAGGATTTAAATACATACTTAATACCACCAATTTACAGCTATTCTTACTTTGTCTTGATGGTGCACTTCATAAAGAAAATACTCTAAAGCTTCTAAAAGCAAAGTAACTGGTATCCTTAGAACTACAATACCCTGTATAAAGCATGCAAGAATTTCAGCTTTTTCAAAAAAGTAATTTCATAGCACTATTTAAATAACTTCTTGGGTATGATACTAAACATGAGAGTTGTCTTCCTAAAATAAGCAGCTCAAGAAGCAGTGACAGAAGACAGACAATCTCCACAGGGCTCTCCTATCTAAACAAAACTAACTTGCCTAACTAAACAAAACACATCTGTATACTTCTAGCACATGTAGATATCATCTACCACAAACACTTGCAGTCTGAGTGGAAATTAAGGCATTAAGTCTATCTCTGCCTTCCCACCTGCTATTAACTCACGCAGAATCACTATTTTCTTTTAACTTACACAGTGCGACTGATATCATTCAGCTGATTCTTCCCATCCTCAGGTGCAGGACTGAAGGTTTCGCACCGCTTCCACCCGTCTTCTGTTTTAACCCATCTCCATCCAGGGGATCTCCAGTCTTGGCCCAAAAATGGCATGGTTTCTCTATAAGCAGCAAGAAGATTATTTGTGTATTATTTAATTAGTAAGAAAAGTTGCAAAACTTATTATTTCAGTTTTCTCTTTAACCTTAAAAGAAATTAGTAATTATTACCTTGAGGAAAGAAAGTTCTCTGTAGAATATTCTTTTAAGAAAGAGATTCAGTGGTTTAAGTACATTTTTGATTCTGTAACCTCATTCTTCTTGTCTTTCACCATTTATTAGATCAAGGTAGGCTTCCTATTCTTTAGAGAACAAGGAAAAGGATCATGGTAGTCTACAAAAGGGATAATACCAAAACAAGCAGAATTGTAACCAATCTACTCCGCCATGATAAAACATTATTCATTTTGAGACCCAAGTAATACATTGTTGTTAAAGAGTTTGACAGGCCACAAAACCCATGTTGCTCCTTTTATTTTTTCTAAGGCTTATAAATATTGTGTTTGTGCTACATTCTATAGCGACCTTTCAATAAAGGAATTTTCATTTTTCCAAATTTTTTTCATTTGCTGTGGAGGATCACCTCCAGTGCCAGGTTATTATAATTGGATAGCAAAACAATTGGATGCTGCAACCAAGTCAACTGTGAAATGTCTCCTTAAATTCCTACAGATGCAAATCATCACCATTATACCGCTCAGTGTTCTTCTACCCCTATTACAAAGGGAGACTCACTGGTGACACACTAAGTATGAATCTGAGCAAAGCAGTGTTCTACACTTTGAAGACTGTGACCTTGCTAGCTTTTGCTCTCTTCTTCCCATTCCTCATGGACGCATGTTACTCCTTAACTGCATATGCAAGCTGTACAGGGAAAGTAGCATTATCATATTTGAAATGTATGAAATACGTAACACCAACAGCTCTGTTCCTAACGAGTATGTATTTTGTAATACTTTTCAAACTGAAAAAAAATGAGCCCATATTAGTCAAACATCACTATGAATTTATTTATCCATTTGCACTCTTGACCAACACCTGCCCAATATACTAGTTAGAACAGGAGAAGGCACAGATGCATAAGAAGCCTGCAAAAATACAAGCTGAGTGAGCTAGTTGTTGGCAGCATGCACCACACAAAACATTGTCTAACCCTCAGCATTGACTAAAGTCCCCTTTCTACTCATAACTCAGTCTTCCTCTGAGCCTAACAGGAATCTTTTCCAAAATTTACCACATCCTTTCCTCCAGCCACCACAAACTCTCTTCATGCCTATCTGCTTTTCCAATTGTTTTACTGCTTCTTAGGAGCAATATGAACTATAATATACTTTTTCTTCCAAGTTGTTTAGAGCTCCTCTCATATCGGCTGAAATTAAGGCCTCTTGTCTTTACTACACAACTGTTTAAACAGTTTGTGCTCACAAGTGCATTTCAGAATAATATAGGTTTAAAGTATTTTCACCCCTATTTTTTCACATAAATTCTGCTTAAATTATGAGACTCAGAAGACAGCAGGCAGCAAGTCAGAAACATCACCTCAGACAAACAAAACAAAAGTTTCTGAACTGTATCTAGAGATACGGAGCTCACAAACTATTCCTGGTCAGCAGCTTTGATATAAAACGTTATTGTATCTGCATGTCATTACGCAGAAATTAAAATCTAGAGAGAATTGAGAACCACAGAGATCATTATAGGCTGGCTGGGATAATTTGGGAAAAAAAGAAAATCTAAAATATTTCAAGAATAGTTACATTGACAAAGAATTGTTGGGAAAAGAAGTGAGAAAAATGAGACCTCCTAATTCCAGCAAGATGTGCACTTGTTTTGTCAGAAGTTAACAGGATAAGTTCCAAAAAATTGAGGATAAAGAAAAAAAAAAGACTTTCTGAAAACAATACAAAAAACCATGAAGCACCTTGTTCAAGTGGATGGAAGTAGCTGAATTCCAAAGCTAATCATAACTTACAGAATAAGATGCTCAGTATGTTTCTAAATTCCTAAACTTCGGGGAAAAAAAACCTGTGGTTTCAAGGCATCAGGCTACAAGGTTAAGACTTCCTCCTACGGAGCTGTTCTGGCATTCAGTAGTTACATGCGCTAAAGCTGACTGCTTTCCAAATCTGTACAGCCTGAAAAGTGATGGTCTTTCACTGTAGGGTTCCAACAAGGAATAAATGTAATCCCCCCTCAAAAAAATTACATTATGTGTTTTCAAAATAATAACAGCAGCATCAGGAAGCACACACACACAGACTACTGATGTAATATGATATATTCAGCACATTATCTTTCTAAAAGGAAAAAAATTTTAAAAGCTCTTAGAAAATCATAGACTACTTTAACTTCTTTAAAATTACTTAAACATTTGTTGCACACCGCAAAAGTCAGTAATTTTGTGAGGTTAGTACATGTTGACCTATTTTTTTTCCCAAAGAAACAGATATTCTTAGCCCAAGACATAGTTTCACTATTGCACCAGCTAAGAGTGCATCCATCAGCAGCAGTTCCACAAAATGACCTGTACCCGTGCTCAAAAGCTGTAGCCCATGGAATCAGAAATGTAGAAGTATTCTTGTAGTAACAGCACATATGCAACGAGGGGAAAAAAAAAATCCCATTGCTTCTAGATCCCTCTAGGAAAGGACCGTAGATTTGGAGGTTGTTCCAAGTGACCAAATTTTAAGAAGCTGCAGTGTATCATAAACATCTCACCCATGCATGCCTGTCACGTGAGTAGCGATCATGGAGTATGATTGCGTGGACAGGTAAGAAGTCATGCTTCTACCCTGCCTCCACTCAGACACTGCTTCCCAGTACAGCACTGCACGCTAAAACATCTCCGTGACTTTCAGACCAGAGCTGGCTTTCAGGAGTTACAGCATAGTTTATGTAGTACACCTGCAGTAACAGCAAGCAGCTGTTTTGTTAAAACTTTCACCACAACATAAGATCAGCTCCCTAGAGCTGGATTTTGAGGAAAGTGCAATAGGTCAGGGTTCTTTAAAGCAAAAAAAGACTGGGAAAGCAATATGGTTCATCAGCTAACAACAACGGGTTAAGACACAACATTGATGACATTTAAATATTTCCTAAATCCAAGTAAGAGCAAGAGTTCTTCACTCTGCATCATACACCTTTTCCTCAGAAGAGGCAGAAAATGGACTGAGGAAAGAGGAACCACTGGAAAGAAGCATAGAAGAGGGCTGCGTATGCCAGCTCAGTACACCTTGAGATTATAGTAACTGCTCCAGCCATTCTTGCACTTGTAAAGGAGTTCTGATTTCCCTGAAGTAGGTAACTCACCACATGAGCAAAAATCACAGCAAAGCCTTTCAGAACTGCAGCAAGTAATTCTTTTGCTCTGCCACTGTACTGGAGATCTCTTCTGTCTATATGTGTACTTAAAGAACATGTCATTATGACCAAAACCATCCTTGTTATTCAGCAGCAAGACATGATGGGAACAGGCAAGGTCCTCCTGTTTCCTAACAATCCAACAGCACACCCATCTCTTCCTTTAGCACGCTAACAAAATGTCTTCAGCAGCTCAGCTTCCAACAAAAACTGTTCCTTTACACGTTCACTGCAGGTAGATGACTTTTGGACTACCTTCTTCCAGGCACTAGCCCAGTCAGCCACTCTGACTCAGAGGTCAGAGTCTGCTTAGACTTCATCCCGCCCCCTGGTTTTCCTACCAAATGGCTGTCTCAAACCTCAAACTTCCACAAGACCATGATTCATCAACTCTTCAGCTTTTCTCTTGCCCAGCCCTATTCTGATTACCTCACCATACAACAACTTCAATGCACCCAGCCCACACAGTTGTCTAGGCTTCTCCCCTCCAACCTGCTGCTATCCCAACCCCTGCTTGTCCCAACTGTCTCATGCTCGTGCAGCCTATTGATACCCTAACACCACACTCCTCCAGGCAGGCTCCAGACACCTGGCCACCCCCACGGCCTCCTGCATGCTGCTCCTCACCCCTAGCGCCAGCCCCACCTGCCCTTCCCGACCCTAACACCTCCTCCCAATCTACTCCGGCTCCACCTGCCCTTCCTGACCCTAACACCTCCTCCCAATCTACTCCGGCTCCACCTGCCCTTCCTGACCCTAACACCTCCTCCCAATCTACTCCGG
>NW_010392228.1:0-12427 GCF_000710305.1 Buceros rhinoceros silvestris | reverse complement strand
GGGGAGGTAGATAGAATAGCTGTGTCTTTATTTCTTCTCTTTCTGCCTACTTCTTCCTGAAAGACTTCTCTGCACCCTGCGCCTCTTCACACAGCAACTGATCCTGTGCCACAAGAACTGTTTAGAAACTGATTAAGATTCTGAATTCCAGTTTGAGCTCTGTTTACTTCCTGCTTCAGGTTGGGTTTCTCATGTCACTTGGCCCCTTGCTCTGTGAATCAGGCCAGTCCTATTGCAACATCATTGATGATCTGCCCTTTTGGGGAGTACTATCCAACATGACACTGGACAACCTTCTCCTTGGCCTCAACAGCGTGTTATTATCCAGGGTGTTCACTGAAGGACAGCAGGACAGGATGGGTACTGCTATTGTAATGCAAGGAACTGAAGTGTGTGTTACTTAGACTCTTGCTTTTGCATATGGTGTGGTCTACACATAAGGAAGATACCAGTCTTTGCTTTATGGATGATTTGATGCCCTCATTAGTCAAAGCTCATTATGTTTCAGCTCTCTGTCCAACAGTGCCCTGTACCCAGAACAAATGATATTAAAGATGATGACTCTTAGTTTCGTATTTATCTGTTGCTTTCTTCCAAAATAATCAATCCATGCCCTATCTTAGCACTTATTCAGCTTATTCCTATAGTACTTTAGAAACTGCACTTTTGTAAAGAGATTTCACTAAGCTGAATTTCACTTCAGCTAGAAACTCCCCAGCACAAATATAATCCACAACTCACTGATCTAACCAGTCTAAATATGTCCTGATTACAGAGTTCTGCTGCAGCAGCACCAGCAGAATAAACACTATTCAGAAGCCTGCAAAATTCTCACATGTATTTTCTAAAACCCTTCTTTATTTTAAGTAAATTCCCTGGTGTGTATACAACAGAGAATCATGTGAAGGGCTGAACTGTCCACTGCAGCAAAGATTTTCCAACATGACTTGCCAGATACTGAAATTGATCATGAAATAATATAGTGAGCAAAAAAAATAATACTAAATCTGTTAAAACATCTGATTTTGTACAGACATGTTTAACATTTTCACTTCAATTTTTTCATGCTGCAGTATTTAACATTATGAAAACAAAAGAGGGAAAGTCACGCTGAAAAGGCAAAAGTTAAATAGGCCATGAAGAAGTTATGAAACAGGTCCTGATTTCTTTTTCTTTCTTTTGAAACGAAATTTTGTCACAGTCAACATAATTTTCCAGAGCATTGCTTTCACAAAAGAATCCTTAGAACAGTAGAAGTTGCTCTGCCAGAACTTTGTTAGGAGATCAGTTGATAGATTCTTTCATATCTAGAACAAATCCTGCAATTTTTAGTGTGAGATCTGTCTAACTTTACTTTGTTAATTTCTGTGCAGTTAAACTGTGGCTACTGTATGAAGACAAGTATAGCTTAGATGATTCCCAGGTAGATACTAGTGAAGAAAAATTATCTGGACTAATAGGCAAAAAAAAATGTTCTGTCATAGATTAACATCTGTGCTTTGAATTTTTAATTGTATTTTATGAAGGGGGGTTTTTTAATGCTTGGGATTTGCCGGGGTGGGAGGGGGGTGGGCAGGAGGAGGGGGGGCTTTAAGGGGAGGTCTGCTTTTACATTCATCACTTTAACCCAAAAACCGTGCATTTAAAAACAAAATCAGTTCAGATTTGTGGAAGACATGCTGAGATACCCTCATCTGAAGTACCAGGGTCTATTTTTTCCATGTTTCCACAGTACAATAAATTCTGGTTAGTGTCTAGCTGAGGGACCAAGGCTGCATTTAACAAAGAGACTGAACTTTTAACCTTTCAGGCTCCCAGATTTTGATTATTACAACTAACTGATTTTCTTTTAGATTTCGTTTCATTAAAGTAAATCCAAATCATTGATTAGAATGCATACATAAGAATATACTAACCCTCAAGCAATAAAGGATGTCTTTTTCAGGTCACTACCAAGACTTAGGAAGGAAAGAGATATGTGAGAAACCCCTACCCCAATTTGATTAGTAATCAGCACTTAAATGAAGAATTCTAGTGCTTTGGTTTTAGTCATTAACTTACCTATGTGCAAACCGATGCTTTCCCAGCAGCAATTCTATACTATTATTTTTCTTCTAAACACTGACTGTATCAAATACTCTGCATGCCACTAATTTTTGAGAGACCAGGCACTGTTTTGCACTGATTTCGAATTCTAGTCTTCATTGTTATTTCCTGTTTGGTCTTATAAATTTAGCTGAAAGAAGCCAAAAAAAAAAAAAAAACCCCACAACCAAAAAAACCCCAAAACAAAACCAAACCCCACATTCAAAGGGCTCAATTTACCTTTTAATCTTCTGGCCACTGCCATTATACTCTTAAGCTATAAATGAGTAGTAACCGTCTCTGCGAGAAGTTATAAAGTGACATGTCTCTCCCCTTCTTCTTGGAGGAATAATGTGATGAGCAGTGAACACTAGAGGGGGAGCTTAACCGTTCAGGAGACTTAAATCTCCAGACCCTCTGGGAGAGGATCAGAGTGATATGATAGCTGCTGACTTAAACAAGCAAAGTTAAGGCATGGACAGCCATGGTTCAGAAGTCAAGAGGTCAAGAATAGTAGAGAGCCAATTTATTGTCATTTTCCAAAAAGGCAGCAAATCATAAGTAGAATTGAGAAGTTTAGGGCTCTGCTCCTACCATGATGTGGTATATTTTAAAAACCTCTCTAGAGGCAGTTTAACATGAAGAGTAGGATTACAGGGATTTTTTTTTTTTCAAGGACTGTCTGTCATTTAAATGTCTGAGGAATGATGGAATGAATTATCATAAAATTTTGACAAATTTGATGGCTCAACCAAAGGGGGAAAACAGACATTCCACTTATTTGGTTCTAATAAGACATGACATTTAAAATGAGTTTACATGGCAGTTAGACCTTTGCTTTGCCTTTTTTTTTTTTTTTCCTTTCTTTGATTCAGAAACATTTGTGTTTGGAGAGCAGTTATAAATAACTGATGCTTGTCTAAGAATGGAAAGTGTGTTCCTTTTCATCCTCTGCTTCCTATGTTTTAATGACTCGGTGCTGCCTGTTTCGTGTATTGTACTTTCATATACCCTTAATTTTGAATCTTGCTGGCTTTTACAGGATATCTGTGCATCCTTTACTGCAACAATGAATGATTTCATTGTATACCTTTGCTAACTTTTCTATAATTGTGTCAGAAAGGAGGCTAATAATTTTAAAAGGTTTCAAGTTTTTATTTCTATTCATTGAGATTAAAACGTTTCAATAACTCACTTTCTGTTTATATTATATCTCTCTCCTAAAGGAAGTAATGACAAGTCCAAACTGTCTAATTTCTGCTTACACTAACTCACAGATATTTTGGTGATCACTCCTAATTTAGGCAATGTAGCATTTGATCATGTCTTATGAAGTAGCCCTGAAAGCTGGCCAGCTGAGATTAGCTTTTCTTTCTTTTTTTTTTTTTTTTCCCCTAAACTCCATATACCACTGAGCACATGCAAAATAGACCAGACACATAGAGGAATTTTCTGAGTGCAGAACATCCAGGGAAGTCTCCAAAATGAGGTTATCAGGATGTGGAGCTCTACATCCAAGCATCCGTTACAGGAAAGTGCTTTTTACTTTTTTTAATAACATTTCTGCCAGATCCCAAGATGATAATGATAGGTGGATGTGAACATGGCAGCTGCTTGGCCAGGGGGTGCCTGGTCCATACCCTGAGCCAACTTGGCCAAGACACTGCTTCTGGCACTGTCCCTGGGTCAGCGAAAATATCGGTTGCCCTAACAGGAATGTGTTCAAGCCACAAATGGGAAGCCAAAATATAGCTGAATTAAGCAAAACAACATGTAACAATAAATCATGTTTTGTTTCTTCTCCATATTGTTTATTACTCTGGGTAGGATGCTAATTTTATCTGCAGTTACTAAAGAAAGCAACACTCCAGCTATAGCTGCAAAGTACCAGAAAAACAGAAATAAGGTAAGTACACGTTTGTATCTCATTACCTAACACGGGTATTTTTCAAGAGCCTCTGCAAATTATTTTCTCCCTTTCTGTTTCCTCGGCATAAGAGGGAGATATTTTTATTATTTTAAGGTTTTCTCCCTGAAGGCTTTTCCTCTACTCACAGCTTTCCTTGGAGTGCAGATATATAGAAAATATTACCACGCTGTTATATTCAAATAAATGCATTTTAATTATAAACTCACTAATTTATGACACCTTATTATATCACTTGCCATATGGATCTTTACATACATGTTGAAAACTTGTAGCCATTGCCTTAATTTAAATATATTAATATTAATCTCTATTGTTTTATTATACTAAAAATCGTTATAGTACATTATAAAATCATGACAGGTCTGAAACATCATTCTTTAGTGTAAATGCGGACAATGAATTCATAAGCTTGGAAAGACAGTGGTTTAACTACACCTTATTCTGAAATTTTCTGTCTTGAAGTTTCATGAGCCTTTTTCTGAGCAGGACGTTTCTACCCTCAGAGAGAAAGAATGGCACTAGGTTCATTTGATTCTATATTGTCGTATGTAAGTTGGATCTCTCTCTCTGATATACTTTAACTGTACAGAAAAGAGTTTGGGGGATACAAATATATATTATGTGTTGTATTATTACAGGCAGATATTACTCCAATAGCACTATAAATCCCAATAATTTGCTTCATTTCAGGACAGGATAAATGATTAGATATGAAAGAGAAGCAGCTCCGCCAATTACACAACACACGCACCCCAGCCAGCTTTTAAGGGCACATTTTTATCTGTTTTGCTACTGTATCCTCACTGATTTTCAATAAAACTTCACCGTTGAAATTAATAGGGGAATTTTACCCTGTATTTTCAGCACACTAATTTCTCTTTAGACAAGACCTTTTTATTAATCTCATATCCTTTATTATCTCAGCCAGACATGTATTGCTTCCCTGTTACACTTGAGGAAAGACGACGTATAGCAGTAAATACACTTCAGGAAGAGGGAGAAGACAAATAAGAGGTTAGCAACTGCAGAATAAGAGCTCTTTTAAAATCAATATCCATCCATGCTTCACCAGATTTCACCTTTTCTTCTCTCTGTTCTCTTATTTTTATTTTACTAATTTATGTAGCTCAAGTAACCAGCCGCAGTCTTTCCACAGGTGCAGGGCCAGACTGAATTCCCCCCAACCAGTTGCTTTTTCTAATAATGCTTGCCATATGATTTTTTTTTTAAATGAATGTAAGTCTAACATTTAAGCAAATAATATGTCAGTACAGTAAGTGCAGTTGGTGTTAGAAGAATTACATGAAAGAGGGTAAATCTGTGTATCAGATGACAAACGCTTTATAAACTCATGAGATGCTGGATTTTGTAAATTGAGATTTATATTTATGGAAACCCTGAGTGAACTAAGACTCTAGCAAGTGCACTTTTTGCATGAGATCTGGCTAGTGAAACAATGCAAACTGGAAATACATGAAGAAATCAGGCAAGCCCTAAGGTCATTTAGAAAAGGAGTTGGGAGATGATTGTTTCCAAAGGAAAATCAAACATTAAACAATCATCAGCTACCTAAACAAAACAACACAATAATTCTTTTTTTGTGTTTACTGTAATGCTGAATAACTGATGCATGATCTGATATTTTCTGAAAAGCTATGGTTTCTCAGGCAAATAAGCTGAAGAATGGCTTTATGTTGGTGTTGAGCAGAGGTGACCAGAAAACCCTCCCCAGGACAGACCTAGGCTTTTGCCTCTTCTGGGCACTGCTTGTTCATGATCTGAGAAGGAAAGTCCAGGAGCGTTATCAAAGCAGCTGATGCTTCTCTAAGCATGCAGCACTGGGCTGCTTTCCATGAGGACATGACTAGTGAAGATCTTCTCTTTAAGGAACTAATGCAAATGGGCCAATTCCAGTATTTGGTACATATGAAAAAAACCCAAACAAACCAAACCAAACAAACAAAAAACCTCAAGAAGTGTCTTCCTTTATTCCCAGAGGCAATGTACATGAATACAACAGAGGGTTTACAGAGAAGCGCACCCCTGAATTCAGCATTTACAGGCTTGCTGGTTGAAAGCAAGTCTGACCTCATGATACGGCTGGTTTGGATCTCATCCTCTGGCTTGAACTTCTCCAGTCTCTAGGCAGAGTCCTCAGATATGCTTTTCACTAGAGACTCTCCCATGCCACAGCTGAATGGTTGAACAGCCTCATTTTAAGGAATTTCTGCATTTCAGCTGGAGCTTGATACTCCAGCACCCAAAGTAGTCATCTGCCCTTAGAAAATATAATACAGCAGCTTGAACGCTCTGTGAAGGTATTAAAAGGGGGCTGCCATATCTGCCACAGGTCACGTTGATGCAGACACTAAATCATGGTCTGGGAAAAACAGCATTATCCTTCTTCAGTGTTGTGGCCCAAGAGACAGCAAAGATTTAAGGATGCTGCTTTTCATATTGAGCTGTAAAGTATGAAGGAAAAAAACAGCAAGGTGTTTCTAGGAATAACGCAATTAGAGGGAGGGTTAGTTGTCTTCAAAAGATAAACACTGTAATTGAAATAAGGGGTATTATCTCAAGAAAAAGAATTAAACCAGAAGATGTGAAAGAACTCATTGTCTATTAATACCCACAGAATGATTCATAACGGGTTGCAGCTTTCAACTCTGAGTAAGTGATTAGCAGTTAGATCTACTCAGTAAAAGTTTTTTGTAGTGGCATGCTAAAAGTAACAGGAAAAAAACTCACTGGGAATGAAGACAAATAATGATCTGAACAGCCTGACATCTGATATCAAAATAAGTACTAACAGGTACAGCCTTTGCAAATTCTGGAAGAGAAATTGAAATCTACTGTTTTGCACTTGTAAATCTGTCAGTCTGAAGCCATTCACTAGTTTATTTCAGACTCTTCACTCATTTTGTAGTTAAGCACATTTCCCATCACAAGCTTGATTTCTAATCCTACCTTTCTAAATTGCTCCACAAAGAAGCAGCCTCTTCAAAGCTTACATAGTACATCTTTATCAAAATTCATGTTTTATGGAGAAAACTGGAGTAAACCAGAGAAGTGACTCTAAATTTAGAGTAACTTAAACACTTCCTTTTTATTTTTCTTTTTTTTTCTTGTTATTTAGTTGCTTGGCTACGAAATCCACACTTGTTCTGTTGTTCTTTCAAAGAAGGGCTTTTCGGTACATTTTCGTGGGAGGTGAATATGTTAAAGGGTATCCAGTGATTAAAAGGGAGCGGAGTAACTTGTGATGTCCAGTCCAGAGGACACAGGAGTACTGCTTTGTGTGCTGGAAGGGCAAAGAATAACACCATGGAAAAGAGGACATGGCGGAGATGCAACTGATGCAGATTAAATAAGAAAGAGAAAGATGTAGAAAACAAATATAGTAACCCAGGGATGACTGCAAAGCAAGCTGAGAAAGAGCCACTGTGTCAAAACTTCAGCCTTTCAAATGCTTTTCATTCTTAATATAAGGTTGTGAATTTATCTTTCTTCCATTTCCTTAGAGGTCTACTATCCCATTTAAAAATTCCTTCTTTTCCTTTACAAACTCTCTGCTTAGGTACAGACATTCGCAAGTGGAGACAGGCTAGTGACTGAACTACATGCATTGACACAGTAGTTACTAGGAGGTAAAGCAAATATTTTTAGTTAAAACTACAGAGTGAATTTTACTTTTTCAGAATGCGATTACCTAAATTAGATTTCGGTGGGATACCGAAGACTTTTATTGTCTTCACGTCCTCAGCAAATTCAAGCACTGGATTGGATTCATCTCTCAGCCAAGAGAGGGGAAGTAAACAGGAGCTGCAGAGAAACAAAATATTATGAAACACAGAGCACTATTTTCTCTCCATGATCATTTTGGAGGTGCTAATAATAGATTGTGCACACTTCCTCCCCTACCTCTAAAATAACTCTCAAAACAAATTGTTTTTATTTTAAACCCAGATTAATGAATCATCTTTGTTATTTCAGGAAAGGGAGGCTGGCAAAGGAAAAATAGGAAAAGATGCAAGAATCACTGGTAGAGTAGGTGGTTTATAAAGCGTTAAATGTGTTTATTTGCACTTCCAAAGTTCAGATTTCCTCATACATTTTCATACTGATAGAGATAAAATGCTAAAGTCTTAAATCCCTCTATGCCATGCTGAGTTGCTAAGGGCTGTTGAGTTTTTGTTATTTCTCTTCTCAAGTTAGCTCTGATTATGCCTGCTGAGTGAAAAATTTGTATTTGCCGACAGAAATAGGAACCACACCACGTGCGCTTGCACTCGGCAAATGCTCCGATACATCACAAAGATTTGCTCAACCCACCTTCAGAGGCCAAATTGAGCATGTTATTTTCTGTTTAGATCTGATCCTGAAGACTATAATTCAGGAGCGTTTCTCAACCTCTGATTAAAACAAGGCCTACAAAGCTACTAGTGTTCATGCACAGTCTCATTAGAGGACTGGATGGAGTGACCCTGGTCATCTCACACAAAGGTGCGAGTGAACTTCAGATACAAGAGTGCATCAATCAAATCCAAGCAAGGCTTTTACGTAATTTTTTTCAACTTTGCCTTTAAAGTCCTAAAGAAATGCCCTTTCCACTGCACAGCAAAGGATCATTCAACAGCAGCAAACAAACCAACAAAAAGCCTCTCAGGAGAAAGATTTTCCTCCCCTCACAAAGGGGAAACCAAGATATTTTACTAATGTGTTTTCTAATAAAATAGAAAATATGCTTGGCTCATTTCATAGCTCTGCACAAATGGTATTTGTGAATCTGGAGGGCACAGAACTACATTCAAGAAATAATAGAAAATTTATGGTAAAAATGATGAAAAGGGAAGTTTTGTGCATTCTGCTTTAAACCAGGGTCGGTGCAGCTTTTTACACTCTTTGATTTTTGCTCCTGCTTATTGAGGAAACAAATAGATAAAAAGGCATTTGAAAACAGCGTAACATTTGACCCAGATATTTGGTGCTATAGCACACTGTAGTATGTAATCCTTTTCTGTTTAAACGATGATGACTTTTTAGTAACTACTCTTAAATGGAAAAAATAAATTTAAAAAATGCTACACTTAACCATCTAAAACTATTTTTCAGAAGCTGTGATGATAGAGTGAACTAAGATCATAGACAAGCGGAAGCTTTTCTTTGAACAAAACCAAAGATCCAAAAATAAATAAAATCCTGTAATGACTCTCCGTGGAAATTAAATTAAAATGAGCTAGGAGAGTTTGGAAAAAAAAGTTAGATAAAACAAGTCTGAAAGTGCCAAGTGACCAAAACTTTGGATGTCTGACAGACTCTTCGAAAAAAGAGTCTGTACTCAGCTGCATTTGGCTGAGGCAAGAAGGACCTAATATTCAGTGTCCGCCCACAAGACACCCTTTTGTCTCTGTACCATGGGGTTTTTTACCCTAAACGTCATATATTACAAAGCAGCCACGACCCAAACACCACTCCTTGCCTTATCACCGTCTATATATACACACATACACACATTCACACACACAGAGATATTTCTGCAATTTTTAGTATGTGCTAGTATATTCATCATTATTTTTAAATGTGTTCAGATGCTCAGAAGAATTATGCAGATTTTATAAATGAGTACTATAGCATTTATGCCACTTGATGTTGCCCCATCTGTGCTTCCCCTGTAGTGTTTGATGGGGCATCTGTGTAAATTGCTACTTTTTTGTTTGTTTCTTAATTAGCTCACTGCATAAAAATCATCATGCATTACCTGTTATAATTTTTATATGCTTTAAAATATAGACCTTCTTTTTAAGATAATGTTGAGTCCTGAGTTTACCTTCACTCTTACAGTCTCTGAAATCAGATGTCAAGTTACTTCTCTTTCAGTCATTGAAAATCCAACAAAAAGAACTAAAACTTGTGCTTCTGACTCCTGAACATCACGTATTTCTTAACTTCTCTCATAGTATTTTTGTTAACCTTTACTTTATCTCACATATATCTCCAATGAGTTATTAATGCATTATTTGGTGGATATTTATCTATTTATAAATTAACAGGTATGTTCTTACATACTCTACGTTTTGTGCAAGTCTATAAGCCAAATCAGCCAGATTTTCTGTTAACACTGTATTTGAGCTATTCAGTTATTGACTCTCTTTTTTATTAATGAGGGTCTCAGTATCTTTCTATTTTCAATTTTCTTTTATTCCCTACTCGTCCAGAAAAATAAACAACCACTGAAACTTTTTTTATGCTTTAATTTACTGTGTTAGAACCCATTCTAAAATCTTTAAGTCTTCTTGTTGTTGAAGAATAATGAGGTGTAGTTTTCCTCAATGTTACAATTTTTAATTTCAATTTCTAGAAAATTTAAATCACCTGTTTGGATTACTTAAGTATTTAGCTAGAGATTTTCATTATCCTAAGAGCTAGTCTCCTACATGCAGATTCAGCACCTGGCCCTGGCAGCCAAGGGCCAGTTGTTTCCTCAGAATAATGGAAAATTCAGAAGGCTGACTTAGTTTGGAAATGGCTGCATGCATTTCTGATGTTAACTCCGTTAATTTCCAGTACAAAATGAGTGTTTGTTCTTAGTCTGACTTACATTAACGTTTGTGGTTAAATTTTAATTTATGTTTTCCAACATTCCTCAGTTTTCTCTCTTCCAACAGTATTGTAGAGGGGATTGGTTTGGGGTTTTGGAGTGTTTGTTTGGTTTTGTTTGTCTACTTTTTGCATATGGGAATAGTGTATCAGTGCATCAGTAACAATTCAGTGTGTATGGTTGAGGTCTTTGATTTCTATTAGCAAAGGTTAAAAATACGAACACATATTTAGGCACAATTTTTCTACACAGAAACTTGCTTTGGTACTATTTGAGAAGAGTTACAGAAATGTTTTTGTATTGGGTGCTAAATAAGAAATAGCGATTCATGAAAAAGAGAATACTAAACTATGTAAGGTTTAAAATCCCAGACATAATATTATATATAACTCAGCCAGCGTTGTGTCACGGCATTATAAGGGCAACTAAGGATGGTCAATTCAAGTGCTCGATGCTTCCCATACCTTCTCTGTTATGAAGGGATCTGTGCAAAGTTTCAAGCTGTTACAAGAACAACAATGAAAAACCAATGCAACTGGACAAAAACTGAGCAACTGAGTCCCTTTGAAATTTCAGTTAAAACTACGTCCTCCAGTGTTCTCAGACATAGGCAGGTTTAGATAAGGTTATGTCTAGGCAAAGTCAGGTAAGATAAGCCAACAGTACGGTGTTACAAGAAGTCTCTATTGCTACAAGTAGACAATCTAAATAGACATCTCAGCAACAAACTTGGACAACGTCGCCCTAAACATTCTTTTTCTCAAAAAAGTTAAATAACTCGGCTTTCTACATGTGATTATCTATATTTTTCTAGACATATCTGAATAACACATTTCTATGGGTTGATCAATTTTCTTTGTTAGAGAAAACCCCATAAATAGTCAGAAAGAGATATTCATTCACTTCCCCTTCCCTCCTTTCCTCTTTCCCACCTCATTTCATATTCCTGCGGGGCATGCTACTGCTTATAGGGAAGACTATCTATTATCTTCTGACAGTGACAGTGCCAGATGCTTGATACTATCTTAGTTTGTCAAACTTTTTTGTTTCTGTTTGGATTTCACTTTGTTTTTATAAGCAAATACTAGGTTGTTTCTCCTTGTTGTTTGGTTTTGGAAAGGACATTGATTATGCTCAAGCAGGGAAGTCATACAATTTTGTTTCAACATACTATATTTAATTCTCTGATCTACTGAGTCCATCAGATCATGATATCCACTACCCATAATCATTTTTTCTGCAGTTAATCCTTTCATTTTTTGCTTTTTGCATTACATATGCTTGCTTTCACTTAAACCACCTCTCAGATGTGCTCTAGGTATCTCTGGCTATTCTTTGATATCTTTTCAGCATGACCTTTTTTACCCACTTATTTTACAGGGTTTTTTTGTTTGGTTGGTTTTTTTTTTTCATTTACTTCAATTTTCCTGGACTTACAAGTTTCGAGAATAACTCTTTACAACTTCTCCACCAACATTTTCCTCAGATAATGCTCTCAGAGATGCCCATATACGGGGTACTGTTAAGGGTTGAGGGATCGAGGTACCCACTCCTCGAATTACCTTAATGAATCCTTCTGTCTTGAACAGAGACAGAAGGGTTTTAAAAAGGGGAAGGAAGAAATTCACACCTCGGTCTGCATCCAGAACTGAAACAAACTTTTAATAAACAATAAATTCATACATTTACATTCTACTATATATATATATATAGGCATAGACTAAGAAAAAGGGAAAAGGGAAGAAAACTGCGGTGAAAAAAAAAAGGACTCAGATAACAGAACTCTTGGCAGGCGTGTTCAAGGTCGGTTCTCT
>NW_010392227.1:0-2488 GCF_000710305.1 Buceros rhinoceros silvestris | reverse complement strand
GATTGATGGCTGACTGTTATTTACCAGCTTCTGCAATATTGGCTTCAATGTTCTGCTTTACGGAATATGCTTGCTTATGTTCAGTTTACTATGAAAATAAAAATAAAATAAGAAGAACCAACTATTTTAGTTTTTGCCAAAGAATTTACCATGCACTGAATTAGCAGTGTTCATTGCATATCCACCTCCAGACCAAACCAATGTGCTGCATAGCAGATGTTGTTAAAAAAGACAGATAGTAAAGTAGCAAAGTGATGATGCCATAATTTTAGTAATTGTATGCATATATAGAAATGCATAAATACTAAGTAATTATGTATTTATTTTATGGTTATTAGCATATGATACATTTTCTTAATTAAGAACATATAAATACATATTCAACCTTTGGTTTTACTATGTTTTCATTACTCACTTTCTTCACCTTTTCTTTTAGGGATTTTAAACTTTAAAAATGTCAGTGGAAGCCCATCCAAGAAGGTCAAACTGAGAAAACCATAGTGATTTAATTTCTTAAAAAAACCCATTTCTATATAGACCTTTAAGTATCAATTGGTAATAGATCAGATTATTCTGCTTTTTATACTCAGACTTCAACTCATTTTGAAAAGATGTTGCAGAAAATCTGGAAACAGAAAGAGAGAAAAAGGAACACTAAAATGTCTAAGGCAGTATATGAATCCCCCCTGAACGCAAATGGATTTGAAAAACAAATTTCTAAAGGAAAAAACTCTAATTCCTTGGGTGAAAAAATAAAAGTTTTGTTAATTTTCCAATTTTTTAGAGATGTCAAAATCTAAAATTTTTATACAGCATTTGGCTGCTTTGCCATTCAGCATTCAGGTCTTCACTACTTGATATATTAATGAAGAAATTCACAAAGATACAATATCATAATTTGTAAAGTAAGAGATGAATAATTTTAAACACTTTTTTAATATATATATTTAAATGATGTAGCTGTAGTTTTGTCACCACAGCTGTAAAATAACTGACTTGATGTATTAGACAGAACATCTTTAGGGAACAAGAGACAGAATAGAATTATTTCTTTCAAGTTGAAAAAAGCAGTTTTTCTATTACGAACTTCAAAATCTTCTAGGATGAAAATAGAAAAGAAAAAAGAGCTACAGAGATGTCAAATGGAGCACTCTAGGATGTCCTAAAAGCTTATTTACTCTAAGAGAAAAAATACGAGGGGAGAAAAGAGAAAGTGGCTGTAGCAATCCACAGTAGATATGCTGTTGCTGAGATACGGTGTATTTCTTAAGGAAAAAACTTGTCAGTATGTAATACAAACTCTTGCTCTGTGTTACAGGGTAAAAATAGCATTTACCAAAAGAAAAAAACCATTGGCTTCTTTTAAAACTTCACTTTGTGGGGTTTGTGGGTTGTTTTTTTTTTCTGCCCCTCTGGATACAAACATACTTGTCCTTATATTTTTATCTAAATGATTTCATCACAGCATGGAATAAAGAGTAAAAACATTATCAGAATTTGTGTCTTACTCTCCAAAGACCTGAGCTTACAGACTTAGCATTTTATTCTTCTCCTCTTGCCCTGTTACCTTATGCATTTTCCTTTCACCTAAAACCTCCATTTAAGTACATCTTAACTTATCTTTATTAATCTTCTCAGCAAACAGCACGAATAATGAGGAAAGTGAAAACAGAAGAGCTATACAGCGTCAGGTGAAAGGTTAATCTGGTGAAATGCTCAATTATGCTGAGCCTAGTGATAGCCCATAGCGGATGCATAGCAAAGAGTAACGGAGTGGGGCAGCAGCACAATGTTCTCCTAGAATACCTTCCTAGTCACCAACTATTTTGAGCACAACCTTTTTCTTTGTGTTTGAAACTCTGAATGGATTTCCTCTCTGCCTTTCATGTTTGTCCAACCTGTTCTTTCATCCCATTGCGTTTGAGATTACTCTCAAGCAAATACTGTTTGTTTCAGATGTTCTGCAAAACCTCTACAAAATTCTGAACACAATAAATCAAACACTTATTAAGATAAAGAGACCTTTTTTCCTTTTCCTTTTCTTTTTAATTTGTAACATTACACATGTTTTTCCATGACTGCTATAAAAGAATTTCCAGAAATAGCTCTCTCAGACTGCCTTGTCTTAGGCAGTTTCCCTGATATCTTACACTGGACTGTTTCTATCTTAATAGGGAATAAACATTTTCTTGCCTTTTTTTTTTTTAACTGTTCCCCTGGATATACTGAATACTATTCCCCTGAACATTTAACGTTTTAGCTATTCCCCTGAACACTATTCCCTTGTCAAATGGAAATATCTTCATTTTTACATTTGAAATATTTTCCAGGAAATATAAAATATTTTCAAACAAGTGCTAGTACTCTGGTAACAGAGAAAATAACAATCATTACAGGGAAAAATATTGTTAAAAAAAATTCACCTCTTGAGTAATTTGTTTGGTTTTCATCTATTGCATTGTTAAGGGTCGAGGGACCAAGGTACCCA
>NW_010392226.1:0-14312 GCF_000710305.1 Buceros rhinoceros silvestris | reverse complement strand
AATCCTCTTTCTCTCTTCAGTTTTTTTTTCCCTTCTTCTTTCCCTTGGTTTGTAACTCTATACATATATATAATAGAGTATAGTTGTGTAGTTTTATTGTTTATTAAAAGTTTGTTTCAGCTTTTCCGAACACAGACCGAGGTGTGAATTTCTTCCTTTCCCTTTAAAACCCTTCCATCTCCAACAAGACAAAGGGATCCGTTAAGAAAATTCGAGGAGTGGGTACCTGGGTCCCTCGACCCTTAACAAATTCTGAGGAAAACAGCCATTGCAATAAATAGCACAGCTGCTTCACATCAGCTTGACTCTACAGTATGCCAAGACTGCCATCCCTGTTATGAAAACCTTGTCTTTTTGTTTATTCTGAAAATCGTACTCCGAATGCTCAGTGACAGAATACAACAAGTCTGATGTTGGTAGTAGTTCTTGTGGATTCCTAAGTTCAGTGCCTTGTCCTCTAAGTTCCACATTTTCTCATGTGGGTTACACGTAATATCGCATCTGCCCATGTACAACTTTCCCACCTGGTACAAGACAAATGGGACAAAAAAAATGGAGTAACAACAGAGGTAGAAACTTTACCTGCAGAAACAAACACTTTCCTAAAAAAAAAAAAAAAAAAAAAAAAACTGGTGGGCGGTCTGAAACAAGAGGGGGCCCCACATTCTGTAGTATAAATTTAGCGTTCAAGAGTGTGTGTTTAAAAAAAAAAAAAAAAAAAAAAAAAATTGCTGGTAGTCCTGAACTGACAGGCATGGCTCACACCTGTGAATATATTCTGTGCTTTACGTTCATGACCTCTATGGCTTTTTAACTTGTGTTGTCCTTCTTTTAAAGAAAACCTATGTGACTTTTTATGAGTAAGTAAATACCAGATTTTAAAAGGATATAGAAAAATACCTAAAATATTCATTATGGAAACTGTTTCTTTTGTAAAACTTGTTTTTGGAATAGAATTGTACTATTCTTATGCTTTCTAAATGAAGGGAGGTAATTCTTCTGGTTTTCTTAGAAGTCCCTGGGAACCCTTTGACTTCAAATCAAATTGACAACAACAGATCATACAAGTAATGGCAGAACTTTCCTGACTTTATTTCATATTTTTGGTCCACTTAGAAGTTCATTTACCTCAAAATATTGAAATTATTTGATTTATGTTTATATATTTACAGAAATTTAGTTTATGTTTTGCTATACCATATGAATTCAGCAATCTTAAAAGGAAAAATGTTGAACTAGTACTGTGGCAGGAAGGGAAAGCTTCTACCTTGTTTTCCTGTTGTGTTTTAATTTTCTCCAGAAAAAAGAAGCCCCCATTGTACTTCAGGGAACAATGCATTCTGTTATTAAATCCTGTGGACAAAAGAATAACAGGATAGTGGATTTCATTTGAGAGCCTTCCTTGGCTTATTAAGCCTCGGGGCTCTCTTTATGGAAAAGCAAGCAAGCTGTATTTTTCTGACAATGCCTGCAGTAGATCCACAGAATTTTACAAAATAACTTCTCATCAACATTTTTTGTCCCCATTATTCTTTACCATTAAGAATTAAGTCCAGGCTAATTGTTGAGGACTGGGTACTCAGAACCGACAGGCTTTTAACTGTAAAATCTACAGTTAAAAGTTGACATATTTAGATATCTCCACATAAAAATTCTTTATGGACTACACTCAATTAAAAACTTCAGAAAACAAGACATAAATGAGAAATAAACAAACAAAAAAAAGGTCAATAAAATATCCACTGATTATCAGAGTGCATAAAGTAAACTTAAGGCTTAAGTTCTTTGGAAGGAACAAAGGACAAAACCTTTCCTTGCTCCTTGTTTTCTCTGGGTCATAAAATACTCTGATACTGGCTCAGTTCCATTTTAGCCAAAGGATCTCCCACTCTTTTTTTTGTTCTACTCCTCTGTTTGAGATGAGATTGAACTCTGGAAGACTAATTTTTCTTTTTATTCATTGAGCAATAATGCAGGAAGGCTGGGCTTGGAATAAGGCTGGCAGAGGAGGAAGGAAAAATGGTTTTCATGTGCTTTCTAATGTATTTAATCAGACACACAAAGAGAATGAAACATGGTTTTTTATTGTGAGCAACCCTTAAAATAATGAGACTGTAGAATAAATAATAAAGGTACCTATCATTTTCAGGCAAAATCCATCTATCAATTAAAAGAATAAATATTTCTTATATTTTACATACTAGACCTTGATCTGATGGCCAAATATTTACCATGTGCTGCAATCCACCATAACAGAATAACGAAATGAGATAAAGAAAGCAGTAAGAATGTCTACGTTTATGCCAACTTTTAACGAATTGTGCTATTTTAGGAGCTGATATTGATGATTTAGGTAAAATTTTCTTCTGAATTAATGCAGGTGAGGAAGATAGTTATCCAAGCAATTTTACAATCCAGACAAAAAAAAATACAGCAGACAGGAAGGTGAAAAGTCAGTATCAACTCAGGCTAAACAGTCAATGAAATATTAGTGGGAAAACAAACTTTCCTTACCTCTTGTTCTGCAAACACCAGTCAGTTCAGCAGCTCTGAAAGGGGAATGTTGATGGCAATGACAAAACAATGGAGTCAATTGTTCACATCAGTACGTAAAGCTTCAAAGTTTACAGATAACATAATCACTACCATTCGTAATGCAATGTTGACTTCTCCTGACATGTGTTTAAACCTTATCTTATAAAATGTATAATTTTTAAATAATGTAATCTCACCTTCTTCAAAAGCCCCTTATCTTTTATTAACTTTTTTTTTTTTTTCCCCAAAGAGTGAAATAACAACACGATCAGCAGACTATTGAAAGGCTTAGCAGAACACGTTATTTGCATTGCAGGAGAGTGATCACTATAAAAACTGTGTGTTAGTGTGTACCTTCAAGCCCAGACAAACAGTACATACTGACTATGCATAAAAAATACCACAAACAGGATGTTCCAGTGACTTTGCTACTCTGTTCCTTGCCAAATAAATCTATTTCTTATCATATATTTTTACACATGCTTTCTATGTGAGTCAGGAAACTCTATTTTATTAGGATGGCTTGGAACTGATGTAATTGCTAAAAACTCTATGGGCTCTGAAAAGTACCTGTATTCTTGGCTCTTCCAGCTGTCAAAGATATACAAAATTCTGATATAATCATATTGCCTTAAGAATATTTAGAATTTAATGAAGCTTACAGAAATGGGTATTCTCAGTTGAAGAAAGCTTGGATCCACATACGTATTGAAGTGGGATATGGTACTTGAATGGGAGCAGTTTTCTTATGCTCCCAATTCCTTCTATTTAGCCTTGTCTCAGAAAATAAGGAGTATGGTAGGCTCTCTAAATAATGATTCTAATTCACAGTGGTAGGTCGGAAGCTCCCTGTGATGAGGGTTATGCACTTGAGTGTAAAGATTGTTATTTGTAATGCAGTTTACCATTCTCTATCTTTTGGCCAGGCAGGCTCCTGCTTGTTTGCAGGACAGGTTACAGTACTTCAGCTCCAGAGGTGCTATGTGCTCCTCTGTATACAATCACACTGGTTTTTATTCTCACTTATAACAGCTTCCAAAAGCATTTAATGAACAAATTTGAATAGAATGTTGTGATGGTCCTTATCTTGTTTATTCATTGTAGTTCGAACTTAATCACATAACAGTTAGACCTTTTAAATGAACTTCTTACACAAGCGCATTACCTTCTACTAGACAGACAACATTTTAAGCTTCACAGTAGACTAGATACGTATATCAGGTGTTATCTAGGTAAGACACCTTTTTCTGCAGCCTTAGATTTATATTCTGTTAGGGGACTAAAATGCAGTGTTGAAAGTTATAGTAACAAAAAAAATAATATGTAAGTTATTTAATTTTTGCATTTCTACATTACTGCAGCTTTATTTTTCTAACTTTCAGATACAGTTTCTTCTTCCCTTGGGCTACATAGAATAGAAACACGTATAGCAAAATATTTTATATATAATGCAACTGTGAAATCAGACTGATCTTGACTTCTGTTTTTAACTAGCTATATAGACTTTTTTAAGCAACATGGGTGGAGGGGATATGCCAGAAAAATCAGACATGGAATGCAGAATGGTCTTGAATCTGAGTATAACATGATATTGTGACAAGCCAAAAGATTTGATGAGGTAATGCACTCACTCTGTGGTGCTGAATGATTGTACTAGCCCATTTGGAAAGCCTGCTTACCAAGATCACTTTAATGTAGATATATGAACCAATAGCTGTTCATCACTTCAACAGATATTCTCCCCAGTTTCTTCAGATTCAGACATCCGTACTACAGGCTGTACTAAGAAAGGTTTTATAGATGATGTAATATAAGAATGTGAATCAAAAAAGCTGAGATCACTCATTTATTGATTTGACTTTTCATGCTCAAATTATTTAGTTGATGGATGATGTTAGGTGTATAAAGTAATGAAAACAGGACTAGCCTATCTCCATCTTTTTGTTAATGGATTGTCAAGATGTATGGGATGGATTTGTACTTGTCTGGGAGCATATTTGCTTCATGTGTTTCCAACATTTGCAAATACCCTAGCCACTTCAACGTCCACGAAACCTGAGAGATAAGACTACAGGGTATTGTTTTATTATTTATGAACACTATCAAATAGTTTTCTCTCTTAATGCTCTGGGATCTGTATTTCTAGTCTCAGTATCTGATCTATTCAGAGCTTGGCCTGGGCTTTTACTGGCAGCTGCTATATGTATCAGCACTGAATCTTTGACAAGGTTGCCTCTGCCTGAGGCCTGAGCTAAGATGCTGTCAGAAGCTGTACTCCTTTCAAAGTGAAGTTCTGTTATTCTCATCCACCTGCCTTCTCTTTCCTCAAAATCCTTTGTATTTTCTCATACTCTATGCATTGCTATCACACAGGTGCTACGAAATTATTTATACTGAAGCAGACGTGTGTTTGCAGATAGAGTGACAAACGATAGGTACCTCTTTTTGTCATTTATGGTGTATTATGGTACTATTAGAAATGAAAAATTTTGAATGGCAAGGAGGCCTGAAGACATATTTGGAGATCTAACACCTTTTTAAATCTCTGTTGTTTGAAAATCTCCAAATGGAGAACATCATTCTTGTGTTACCCATCATCTTACACATTAAATGTGTGAGAAGGTTCAGGGTGTAGGAGAGTTTCTGCCAGTCTTCCACAAGTATCACATATGGAGCCTCCTAAACCCTCTTTGCTCCTTCTTTACAACACTTCAATAATAGGAGGGAATCTTCCTACACCTCCAAAACTCTACCTCCACAACTGTCTGGAAAAAGTTATGATTAGAAGCCAGGAGTGCCTAGGACTTGGGCCTGGCTTTCCCTTATATCTCTTGGACAATAAGTGACTTCTTGTAAAAGAAGTCATTGTAAAAACAGGGAAAACAATACTCAGTTCAAGAGAAAGTAAAAATATGAATTGTCTGTCTATAGAATGGCAGTACGTGTAAATCTTTATTTTCTAACTAATTTTGTGTGGTTTATTTGTGCAATGTATATATGAAGCTTGGTATAACTTGTTGGTTAGCGAGGAATAGAGAAGCTGTAATAAACTGCAAATTACGAATTAGGTCTGCAAATGTAGAAAATACCTTTGTAATTGCTGTCTAAATAAAGAATTATAGTGATTTTTTTTTTAATAAACTATAATATAGTGAAGTAGTGTTGTCTATCTATCTGAACAGAGGTCTTGAAAGACAAAACCAGACCCACTGACCTCTGTATGGCTGGGTGAAATGACGTCATTATAATATATGCCTCACAGTTATAGAAGGGAAGATAAATAAACAGAAATGAAAATAATGGGGAGGGATCACTAAGAAACAGCATCCAAAAGCATATATATCTTACTGAGCATACCTAAAAGAAACCCAGTGCATTACAGACATGCAGCATACAGCAGATAAGCAGAATCAACAAATCAAAGAATTATGAAGCATCCACCTCTAATATAGTTTGAAGGGTAGTATTTTTTTCTGCCACAGTTGCTATTTCATTGTGATTTTGTTCCGTTTTCATAAAACGCTTTCAACTGCAGTGTTGCATTCCATTCTCCAAGAATGATTAATTTTATTAATTTTTTGTTTCCTTAAAATGTCTTCTCAGATTTTTCTTTTTTTGACAGCTTAAATTTCATTTGTATTTTTCCTTTAGATTAATGTTTCAAGACTTTTTCTCTTAAAAACCTCAACCATTTTGCCTTTGAAAATAAGCTAAGCAGACTGTAGAGGTGTTTTATATAACCTCGTGTATCACATCTTCTCACACAATATTTTTATGAGGGAGTTAGCCTTCTTTGAACTGATTGGAATAGGATCCTCATAGCATGGTAGTGGGTGACAATATAATGACATGACTCTCCAGCATAAAAGGATACCTCAGAAATTGTTCAGATGAATCAATTCTCAACATCAGTTGTCTAAAATCTGAGTATCACCTCACTATTTTATCTAGTGTTTAAAGAAAGAACACTGGCAGTTAGCATTCTAGTAAGTTGGCTTAAGAGACTTAAATTTATGTTCGTATTCCACATCTCATTTGATCTTGTCCAAGTATCTTAGGAAGAAATTTTTGAATGAATGCAGTTAAATGTACAGACAGTTAGGAGACAAGGGTCTGTTTGTACCTTGAAGATCCGAAGGACAATCCTATACACTGCATAAAAAAATTTGTCTAAGCCAACTATTGAATTGAAAGAACTGGAGAGTCTGACACAGCAGCCCCTTGGTAGATCAGGTCTGGAAGCAACAAAACCATGCTTATTAAAGTCTCCATTCAGGGTAATAAATCCTTGAATATTTGCTCAGGCATAACATGAAAATTATTTCAGATGAAGCTTCCAAAGCCTTCTTTTGCATATCTGGGAAGAGAACATTGCCCTGTTCCTGTAAAGCTACCTGTGTCCAACTAGTTTAAGGATCTCTGCACTGTGGACTCTGAACCTGATCTGCTTCTGCATCTGAAGAAGACATGCTCCAAATATTTAAACTGTAGAGATGAATTCCTGCTACCCAAATCTCACATTTCTGAGAGCAGTTTAATAACACCTTCCAGAAATGACTCAAATGTGCTCAGACACTCTTAAGGAGAGTCAGGTAAGTATCTAACATAAACTGACACATTTATGACATCCTATAATGAATTTGCAGAATTTAGCCAATATAATTGACATACACCTCATATTCCATAATAAGGCTGAAAAATTTTGGAGAAGAACCTGTCTAAAGGCAAACTTGCCGAATTGCTACCTTTACTCCAGATGACTACTATCTCTGTATGTGAAATTTTTCAATAATTTTACTGTGCTGCTTGAGTTATAGACCACTAATCCACAGCATCAGAGATAGCAGAATTTGGCCCTACACAAAGAGCAGATATTAAAACAACTATCAAACATATCCCTCCACACACACACATCTGCAGCCTGCCAGCTTCTTAGTGCCAATATTTACCACTATGACTACCGGCCCTGGGAGATACGTGAAGCAAAATGCAAGCAGAGGCTAGTGATATGGCTGCTTTAAAGTGCAAACATGCTAAAAGAAAGTCTGCACTTCAAAGGAGTCTGCCATGGTGAAGTCACCAGCAGGACTACTAACAATACAATTTTTATAAATGAGTGCCCAGTAAGCTAATACACTTTTTAAATACAAGTCTTTTGTGCCAAGTGATAAAGTACAATCATTATCAATCTGGTAAAATGAATGAACATTCAACAAGAGTTGATGGTACACACCGTGTGTGCACTTTGTCAGTCCTACACATGGCACAAAGAAGAGTTATCTGAAACTATTCCCTCCTGTAAGGGAGGAATAGGAATCAGTAAATATATAGAGCAGTTATCTCACAGGGTGATAACATTTATGATGATGTGTCGATTGTATTATGCATAATATACAGGACAAACGAGTTTCATACCCATAAGAGTTTATTGTCCATGTGCGCACTGGCAGTCAGGTCAGTTTAAGAAGACTTCATGCAGAGACAGGTCTCATCTTCCACCTGTACGCTGGATGACTCACATTGTTACCCTGATGAAGTCTCTGCTTGTCTCTTACCCCGGGTATCAGGCTTGGATCATTGTGTGAATCACTTGCTTTTAAACCAGCTCTATTGGTTTAGATTCGGAAGAAAGCTCAGTTCCTTTTCACTGGAAAGCACACCAAACCTGTGTTAGACTTGGTGTCGCAAGGTTTTTTGCAGTGAAAACCAAAGGGACAAAAAAGACAAAATTAAGACCTGTACAAGACCATCCAAATCATTATGACACAGGAAAACCAAAATAAGAACAACCTCATTTGGTATGTCTTGGAATACAGATATACGGTCTCCACAAATTTTGATGTACAACATCTAGCAACAGTAATTCCCTCTATGCAATCGTTCTTGATGTGAAAAAATGGTTTTTTTAATTGTAAAAAATAATGTATGGCATAAGTTCTGAAGTCCACCCAGTCCGATCTTCTGACCCCACCAGGGACCAGTACAAATGCTTTAGAGGAAATGAAAGAATTCTTCTACAGATAAACAATTCATTGCCTAAGGGTCACCAACTTAAAAAAAAAGATATACAACAAAAGTCAAAATGCCAATAACCATACTGTCACACTCTGTTACACCCTCTACTCAAAACCACACTATTAGTATATCATACCACTTCTCCACTGTGTTACACATGAGGAGTAGCTACAAGTTACCTGAAGTTCATTTACTGAATTGTCAATTTTTTTTCCTCTACATTCAAAGAGTACAAAAATCCATGGGCCTATAAATGCATAGGAATGACTACTTTTGACTTCCTTCCATCAGATTAAATATGTTACTTATGTAAATATGACTACACAAGTGAGAATTGGTATATGATGTAATGGATACTTTTTTCCATTTATTTGGGACTGTATGCCATTTTATAACTAACACAGTTAAAACACCATTTCCCGATAAAAGAAGGATGTGGATACTATACATATCTTTACAAATTAAATTACTTCTGTTCTATTCAGGAAATCCAGAAGAAGAGAAGTTGTAGAATCATGAAGATATGAAATCTAGGGAAATAAATGATCTGATATATGTGGTAATTAGGAGACAGATAAGCACCTCAGAAATATGATAGATGGACTTTGCAATACACTGTTTTGCTGATAATCTTTCTACATACGTACTTATTCTTCCCTCTTCAAAACAATATTCAGCTGCTAATCTCTTTATAGTTGTACTTGTTCTTTGCCCTTTTGGTCCAATTCACAGCCACATGAATTACGCCCCTTCCAGTTCACATAACATTCTATGAACATTGTTGACGGTCCAGCTAGCACACAAATCACAAGCAATGAATATGTAAATTTTTCATTTTCATGTAAACACCAAGCCTTCAATAGACTTTTCCTGCACAAAGACAGTTACTGGAAGTTGGGGAACTTCTAAGAAATGAAGCATGGCTGTGAAAAGTTCATCATGGGTATTGATAAAATCAATATAAATCAATACTTTGCTACTACTTGCAGATGCCAGTTTCCAAAAGAATATTGGAAGATTCGTGGGATTATATAATCTGATTTGTCTTAAAATAAAAAGGATATTCTGTCCTAGATTAACTGAATACAAATTTTGGGGCTCTGTAGCAAAGAGTTCAGAAACTCCAGCTGGAAAAAAGACTTCAGCTGAAAATCGCTTAAGTGCAGTTGTAGGCAATAAAATATTAGCCTCAGAGAGTAAAGAGAGTGACCTTAAAAAAATTAATTAATATGGAAGATGTGCACAAAGCCAGCCTAAATATTAAAATTGTTCATAATCAAATATACTTAAACTTTTTTCTTCATAATTCCTCTATTGTCTTAACGTTTTCATTTTATTTCCTCATGTATCCTATTTGAAGGCAACTCTGCAACCATTATAAATAAATTTGTGGTAAATTTACCAAATTGACTTTGCTATTGACATGGAATATGCCAGTGTAGAGCCCAGATATTTACAGGATTAAAGGTATATTTGCTTCAAAACAGTGTGTAATTGAAAGAAAAAAAACAATGAAACACGCACACCCCCAAAAAGAAAACCTTACCAAAAAATCACTGATTAGTTTAATCAAATGGGACTTGTCTACAGTTCCTTTTTTTCAGGATAGAGTTGAATATTAAAACCTATATAATGTTCTGTTACATTTTACAGCATTGCTAGTTTAGGGTTACTATGTATATTTTAATTGTCCCTTTTGGTTATGATAACTTTCAAATAGTTTCAGTTTACATGGTTTTTACCCACTTTTTTTTAAACTACCTTGATTCTCAGATTTGTGAACATCTATTTTGAAGCATTAAGTAACTGTCAGATGTGCAGCAGTCAGCACTTCCACGTCCTTCCCTGCTTGCTGTGTCTCATTTTACCTCCTGTCTCTCCAGACCTGTTCTCACTCAGCCTGAATGATTCAGTGTCATGTTAAACAGTTTTGTTGTCTCTGGGCTGCCTTTCTCTCCCTGTGCTCGGTGCACCATACTGATAGCTAGCATGCAGCCTTATTTTTACCATACAGCCATGTTCATGCTTCAACGATTCCCACCTTTACAGATCTTGCTAATAAATGAGTGTGTACCTGTAATAACACAGTAGTAAAGCAACTGTGCTTTATGTCTAGATATATACGGTTTCTGTCTGTTTTCTTCTGTGATACTGTTTGATGTATAGTGTTTGACAAATACTAATACTCTTTGGCATGTCCATACTCAGTGCATATGCCAGCATGATGAGCTCATTGCAGCAATTAGGAATTGCTACTGCAGATATTAATTTAATAAGGCAATGTTAGATCTTCAACACTGTTTAGCAGCAGATGTTTCAGATACGTCTGAAAAAATCCTTAGCACAGGAAAACTATGTCAATAAGCTTATAAATTGTTTCTTCTTTACTCCTTTGGTTAGTGCAAATCTTGTCCTCCAATGAATGAGAATTTTGTATTTATGGCTGGTAAGCTGATAAAATCAATAATCTCGAATGTCTCTAGACTCTATCAGTTTGGGGATATTGTAGAGTTGGGGACTGTAAGGACTGCCTGTAATTTAAATTTTGAACTATATATCTTCTTTTACATGTCACAGTCTAAATTCTTTATCATTCGGTTTCTCTTTGATCTCATTTGCCTTTTTTACCTAAACTAAACCATTGGGATTCTGCTAATCTCATTTTATATGGAAATAAAATGTCATGCGTGATTGCTTTGTAAAATTTGTAAAATGACTAAGTCGATTTTCTGTTATCTTACATTTTTGTCACTATCCAATATCTATTAAATCCCTCCCAATGCATGGTTATTTCTTTGACATTTATCCTGTCACTGTCTTTTGGTACTAGCCCTTCAACTCATGCCATAAATCTGGACTGGTTCAATTCTCTCACTAGCTATAGAGGTGAGGTAGAGCCTCAGATCTGACTTTTGTCTCCACAGACACTGAGTTCAAATCCAAACTTTAACAAAACAATTTAAATCAACTTGGGAGCAATGAGCTCCAGATTTTGTAATCAAACTCTCGATGTTTTCTCTGGAAACAGACACAGGCCACAATTTCATTTAGTAGAAACTCGCCTGCAAATTTTAATGTCCAATTATAGAAATAATCTAAACCCATCATTTTAACATAATAAAGACATGTAGTTTCTTCTTTAATTGCTTTCTGAATTTTCAGTTTTAATTCAAAACAAAGTACAAATGTTCAGTTTACAAATCGGGGATTTGTCCTCATGTACAAATCCCAGATATTTTTCTGCTTTTGTAAGTGCTAAAAGTTTGCTTTCTCTTAAGTGAAAACAGGATTTTAATCTATTCTTAGTAACTGATGCTCTCAGAAAATGCCACAGAATGTGAAGTTCACAGTCAAAGGCATCAGATGTCAACAATGCTTTCTTAATAAATATGTCATATCCATTCTTCCAAACATAAGTGGTAGCAGGCATGATTCATGGCTGGCTTTGTAGAATAAAGCTGAAAATATACTTCTGGCTCTCATACTGATAACAGCACATTTGAGCTGCTGGTTCCTGGCTGGTGGTGTGGAGAACTGGGGTCCTGTGTCTAGTAGCAGATCATGGTCCAGAGGATATCAGTTCTGACATGTAGTAGGAGACAGCAAATACTCAAGAAAGTCTTCATCTAGCCTATTCAGCACAGCCAGCTCTTTGATAATTAGCCTGTCCAGAGAGCTAGCTGTGTCTATAGTTGTCCTTTATTAACAGAGATTCTCTTCTGTTTCAGTATAGTGAACACAGTTCTTGGATCCACCCCTCTCCTTTTTACATCTGGATGCATTAGCATTTTTGCAGCTAGTTGCAATACCCAAATCCATGTTGCATTATGGTGCAGAAGGAAATTACTATCCTATAGTAGCCAACCCAAATCCTGAAGAGATCTTGGATTCTTCATTTCTGCCTTGCCTGGAAGAAATGTACATAGGCACAGAAAAGCCACTTACAACTCAGTTTTTAAGAGGTGCCAAGAAACTAGCTCCCACTGAAAAGCTGCTGTTAATCTCTACACAACAGCTGCTTTTATGAGAAAAAGAATTCTGAATTTAAGCAGTCATGCTAGCTTGGAGACCTGTCTTGACAGAGATCAACACCTACTAAAAGAGCAGACTATGTATAAGACGTGGAGGATGGAGGTCAGAGTCACTTTTCTGGGTACACAGAAGAAGGAAGGATTTGGAAGTTACCATGGATTTATCAAGCCTAAAGCATGTCTGACTAAACTGATTGCTTTCTATGATAAACGACTAGATTTGGGGACAAGGAGCCAGCAAAGGTTATCACCTACCTGTATTTTAGCCAGGCTTTTAGCACTTTATTTTACACAATTTTTATGTGTAGAACATCACATTTTTATATTACAGAATATTTTATGTCAGTTATAATGCCACAACCTGAATAGAAAGCCAACCAGCTATACAAAAGCCTGATTGGACAATTGGTGTCAGAGAGTGGTGGTAAATGTGTTGTATGCTGCTAAAACTCGGTAAGACTTTGTGTTCTATACTGCGATGCATCGTGTTTAACAACTTCCTCAATAGCCAGGGGGATTGAGGGAACACTTGCTTTTCAGGCTGGCAAGTGACACCAAACTGGGGGAACTGGCCCATGTGCTGGGGAGCAGGGCTGCCACCCAGAGGAACTGGGGCATGCTGGAGGAATAGTCCTTGTGCAGTTCAGCCTGAATCAATGCTGAGCCCTGCTTCTGGGAGGCAGAGCCCTAGGCAGCAGTCCAGGCTGGCCACTGCCTGCCTGGGCAGTAACTCTAGAAAAGTCCCTGGGGCTCTGGAGGACAGTGAGCTGCACCGGAGCCACCCTGGAGCTGGCAGCATTTGGCACTGTAGCAGCAGGAACTGCTGAAACTGGCATTTGTTCTCTGATTAGTAGTAGTTTGTTTACGTTGGAAAAAAACTCCCTCAGTTACACTTACTTAATGTATATCTATCTTATTTGTGATGACTTGTTTCAGCTGGGAGGAGCAAAAAGCACATTTTCCCAGTTAACACAGGGAAGAAAAATAGTCCTATTTTCCATTACTGCACATTTCTGAGAGACAATGAAAGCCTCTCTTCCTACCAGGGCTTTGGAAGGGAGAACACCTAAACAGGGACCTGAGACCAGAGTCAGGAGGCTGGTGAGGTTCCTCCATGGGAAGGAAGTATCAGTGTGACCTGTGAGAGAGCCTGCATGCTGGAATAGTTGCACATTTGGACAGAAGAGGAAAAAAATTCTGGTGAGATGACAGACAGCAAGAGAGATCTCAGTGGGATCTAAAAGCCCATAATCGGCTTCTGACAAAGGAAAAAAGTAGAAGGTTCCTCTTTCCCTTCCCCAGGAGCTGATCTTGCTCTCTCTCAGATTGACCAGTAGCAATGCCATTTTGAGCACTTTATTCACTTCTATTAAAAAAGTTGTTCCTTTAGTAGTTAAAGCCATATTTGTAATCTTATAATCCTGTGTAGTTGGTGTCTGTAGCAATGACTCTTAAAATCCATAATACTTGTTTGTGAGCTTTAATATTATAATAAGTTACGTAGTCTGTGCACATAGACTGAATATGATTTGAAACAAGCATAAATATTAGAATGGCAGTTTAGACATCTAACCAAGTCTAGCTTTGAAGAATACCGAAGCCTTGGTGGGATGAATGAAATTTCTTGACAGTCTGTAAACACCAGGGAGTAAGAGCAAGGTACTTAATTGGCTCTTTCCTAGCTGTCCCTGTTTGAGCTGAAATTTCCTGGTTTGAGCTGAAACTTCCTTG
>NW_010392225.1:0-1813 GCF_000710305.1 Buceros rhinoceros silvestris | reverse complement strand
ATTTATTTGTTAAATAATGTTTTCACATGGGAACTTGTCTGGAACAGCTAAGTTCTATTGAAATGCCTTCTTAGTGTGAGCTTTACTGCTCATTTCCTCTTGCCTAGATGAGGTTTCAGCTTGTTTCTCCTAAACAGGGGTTGTTATCAAGACCTGATTCTGATTTCATTTATACAGCATTATTTTATACCAACATACCCAAACAGCTTTACTGGAGTCATTCCTGATTTAGTCTGGTATGAGTTCAAGATCAGGATTTCATGCTTGTTAGAATAGATGCTTTCTCTGTTTATCAGCCAAACTGGAGAATACGTTTGGATCAAACTATAAATATTTTTTTTATTCTCATCCTTGCTGAAATAAAAATGAAGTAAAAATATTTTAATAAAATACAACACAACACATTACTTTTGGCCCAGGATAAAACATTTCATTCTAAGTAAAACAAAGAAGGGAAGATTCACAATATAAAAATTCCTTAAATTTCTGCTGTTTTCTTCCTCTCCCTTTTACTCACTAGTTCAAGTTCAGACTTTTTACTCATATTTGGAAATATAGTTCTAGTTACTAAAGTTTCAAACTGATTTAAATAAAACACCTTAAACAACCAATGGCTATATGCCATTCTAAGAGAAAAAGTGATCTTTCCTATGATGTTTTTTACACCCACTTTAGCATTTATCATTACACAAAAGTCAGATTCATTTGACTGAATTCAGATGTCTACATCTAGATATCCTCAACTTCCTTTAAATAACAGTGAGAAATAAACACTGAGGACTAGATTTACTTTAAGACCTAAAATAAGCATGTCTTTCTTTGACCTTCAAGACCTAAATGTGCATCTCTTCCTTATGCCACCAACCTCTTTACTGCATGTCAGAAAACCTTTAACGTCACCCTTAACTCCCTCAGCAGCCTATGAGATTCAATCTACACCGGACTATGGTCATATCCATAATCAAAATAAGGATATAAATGCTCTACTGCTTCAATCACCTGGCATCAGTAGGAGGTCTGCTGTGTAACACAATGGTGATTTTGTGTGCTATGCACACATTTCTAAGGCATTATCTAATAGAATAAAGTATAACATCTCCTTCCCCATTTCAGCTTCTATAAATCAGTACTAGAATAATCATTTGGGATGGCCCAAATGAAAATTCAGGAAGTTAATGAAGTCTCTCTCTCCTCTTCTCTAAGTAGATCCCAATCTCAGTAGAGAAAGCGGTCCACCAGGAAAGAAGAATAGGGCAACGACTGTGCTGCAGAAGAACTGTGAGGTATGGAGCTCGTTTAAGATTGCTGTGTGAAAAATCTGTTACTAAAATAAGAATAGGGAATTAATTCACCTCCACAAAAGTAAAGGAGTGTTGGCTTCAATAGTTTAAAATGTTCCCATAAAAATGTCTGTGTTCACTTTCAACTTAGTCTCCATAAATTGATGATGCTTGATGAAAGATTTGCCCTAGGCATTTTGTTTTCATTATCAGTGCTTTTTGTTTGATGCACAGAAAAAGACAATTTGAGAAGAGAAAAATTGCGGACATGAAGAATCCATGCTATATGTCATGGAACGACACAGTTCTAGGACATTCCAAGTGTGTAAACATAATAAAATAGTCATTAAAAGTTAAGGCATAAACAGGATCTGAAATGCCAAGATAATGTGCAATTATTCAAGAATTCTGGATTAAGAAATGTGTATTTCATGGTTTAATTTCATGTTCATCTGAAAAAGTAAATATGACTGTTTCCAGGAAGAATGCTTCCATTTTATTTAAAAGAAAAAATAAACGGGAGTGGGGACATG
>NW_010392224.1:0-6782 GCF_000710305.1 Buceros rhinoceros silvestris | reverse complement strand
TTAATTATCATTGTTATAATTATTTAATTATTAATCACTATATGATTTTTATTTTAAAAGTAGGCTTTAATTTTGCATATATGCAGCTTTGGTTTTGTTACACCTATTCTGATTTCCTTTAGTGCAACAAGTTTCTCATTCAAATACCAGAAATTAGTGACAAAAGTGCTCTGGAGAGACTCACGTCTTTTCAGAGTCAAGGACAATGCTGCAGTACTCCACTGTTAAAGTTAGTAAATGCCAATATAATAGGATAAAATAGGAACCTGCCCAAACCTACTGTGCATAATTAGCAGCGTAGCAGTAGCATTGTATTTTTCTTCACAGATTTTTTTTTTGGTGGCTCTAAACTCCAGAAGAATGTGAAATCTGAATAAAGTTCTTGTGCTCTTCTGTTTTAGTTAATTTTATAGTTGACATAATTAAGGATAGAATTTTAGCACATATATAGTTTTGTTGTCTCTCAGAATTCTTCTCAGTGATGAACTGAGGTTTCAAGAACAATGTATTTTCAGAATAAGTCTGCAAAATTATTCACTGAACTAAAGCTTAGAGTGTATATAGAGATTTGCAAAGTCAGAACACAAATTTGGTTGGTGTTGTAAAAATAGTTCATTTCCTTTTAAAAATATGTATACAGAGTAGTCCATATAATAGTCATTATATTTTTAATTCATTACATAAATACGTTCAATGAGAAATTAATGCTGTTGGACAACTGCTTTGAGACAGATTAAGTTTTACTCTAAAGTCTTTTGCAGGGTTTTACATGCATAAAATGTTGAAAAGTGAAAATTCAATGACATTCTCAGGGGACAATATGATCCAGTTTGCCACAGCAAATTACATATGAACTAAGAACTCAGCAGCTGAGAATGAACCTTATTGCTACCTCAAAATAGCAAGGAGAGGATGAGTAAAAGTAATTAAATGTCTATACCAATGGATTAGAATAGGATATGCATAGTATTTTATTTTCTTTGCCAGGTTATTCTTGCAGAATAAAGGATTCAGCATTAAAAAAAAAAAAAAACAAACTGAGATATCTTGACCATAAAGAAAATTTTCTTGGCACAAAAACACTCCATCAGAGGAGCTGTGTAATAGAAGGTACCAAGGAGGGACTTTACCTAAAACATCTAATCCTTTTAGTCATCACTATTAAAAATGCCACAAACTTCAGATCAAGAGAAGAATTTCAATTATTTTTGGAAAGTCACAGATTCATGGACCTATGTGAATTTCAAAGATCTTTTCTGTAAATAGAGGCCATTCACATTAACTCAGGAACTAACTGAAGTTTATTTATTTTGTGGAATAGGTTCTGTATAATGAATTTCAGTTTTCAGAACCATACTTAAGACTATTAAATTTAAAAGTCATAGGAAAGTTATAAAGTGTTCAAGAACTATTATAAGCATTTCTGGAGATAAGCACTCAGCCAGATTTATTATAAGCATTACTAGTTAGCATATTTAACTAGGTAAGCAGCAAACGTTAAGATCATGTTTTGAATCTTGCTAAAAAGTAGAAAGGAAATTTAAAATTAATAAGCCAAAAATTTATATATTACTGCCATTGTTACATTTATCGAAGAGTGAGATGAGCAGAATGTCAACAGGACAAGAGACTATTTAGAAGAGAACCAGGATGAAAAAAAAAAAAAAATCAGATGTTCCCTGCAGGTTCTCTTCCTACATATGTTTGAGTGCCTTCCACGTTCATCAGGCTGCACTTTCAAGGATGATAGACAACTTCATTGGGTTGCACTGCCTGCCTCCTCAGTGCTGTTACTTCGATCAATTGAGGCTGCTACCACGAGCAAAGATTTATGTTTCCCTACGCTCAGTTTCAGCTGCGCATAGGAAGCTTGGTTACAGCAAGAAATTACTGGAATCGACTTTTTCCAAGGCAGACACAGCAGTCATCGGTAGTGCTATGCCCTTCCTATTCTCTTCAGAATAGCAATATCAGGCCCTAAATTCAGACTTTCAAGAGCTCAACCAAATCAGCATTAAACAATCCACACAAAGCCAGCCTTCTACCTCAGACTCTTTTCAAGAATTAGCACAGGTTTTCTATATAGCAAAAGCATATTATGGCATAGACAATGGAACAGAGTACAAGGAGGAAAGCATCGCATCCTCATGCAACTGTGGTAACCACAGCAAAAATTAAATTAAATCGTTTTGGAAATTTTATGACTGTCTATATCCAATAACACAAAAATACTTTGCAACTTATATATTCATAAGTTAAGGATGCAGAAGAATTATAATTAGTGATCTAAAAGATTAACACTAATGACGGGTTGTTTTTTTTTTCATTTCACCATAGAAGACTAAATAGTTACGCTAGCAAAATGTTACAAGCTTCAATTAAAGTGAACACCAACATGCTGAAGATAATGCAGATGTCGTTCTAAAGGGATCTTACTATATTTCTGTCTAAGTTCAGAGGTTCATGTATACTCTGAGAACTGAAAATGTCTCTTTTTTGAACTACAGTAATTAGTGTTTTGTTGACTCTTACACATAACAGAAGTAACGGCATGCTGTAACAGCATGCTGCGGAGACACACCTCAGCTAGTGCTTTCTTCAGCAGGTACTTCCACAAAGCACAGCCCTGTACACTGAGAAAACGCTGGCCTTACTCTCAGAGCAATAGACCTATATTTGTGTAACTCCTTGTCCGAAGGAACACCGTACAGGTTAAAGACGAGTGGGAGTACAGCCCCACCTGCTGCTCAAAACAAAAATTTCCGGAGGCAAAATCTTAAGGTGTTTTTTTTCAGAACATTTGATAGAGCTATGAAGATTTTTGATGCAGCTTATCCTTGGAAATTATCTGATTTACAAGCTCGTAAAAACTATCTGCAAACAAAACAATATCCTTAAAAAAACGCACAAAAAGATAATTTGGTTACTGGACACCTTGAAATATAAACTTTTCTAATTTGTTTTCTAACTAAAAGGTTTTAGGGAAAAAGTTTGTTTTACTAATACTACTTCATGTATGTGCCTGTTGTAAAACTGAAAGATGTCACATTTTAAATTTGGTCTTTAATGTTGAGGTCCTTCTTTTCAGTGGAAGATTTTCAGATGTAACACCTTTATTTTCAAAATTATCAGACTTAAAACTTACTCACTTTCACCATCAACACATGAAGTAGTGTTATAACAGACTTCTGTAAAGTTATATTACTGCTATCTCCACCTTTATTGACCCTTATTAGGTCTTCTAATAAAAACCTATTGTTAACCTGACACAGTACCAATGGATTTGACCTGACGATATTAAGCTCAATGCTTTATTAATCATTTATTCTATCAGCTGTTCTCATGAGTTTGCCCAACCTTGACTGAAAACGTCAGTTTTTCCAACCCAGTTGAAAATTTAAAGTAATGGTGTCATCCTCTTCCCACCATTCTAATATTTTGGAAGGAAAACCAGCAGTTTTCATGATTTTACAATGCTACTTCTTAAGAAGGGAAAAATCTTCCTCAAAGTATTTTCTACCTCTCCAATAAGTTTCTAGAAGACAGTACAAGTTAATGCCAAATTAGCATTCAAGCAGGGCTTTCATTTGTATTATATTTGCACACATCCACTACAAACTGGATTATAACCATTCTGCTTATAGCAAGGAAAACTGTTCATTGGGGTATTAAATTTTTGGAAAGACTAATTCCAGATTCAACTGAGTGTCTCAAAAGAGAGAGTCTCAGAAGCAATACAAGTGAATATATTTTCAGTAACAGCCCATAAATATTTCAGATTTAACTGGGAGCATTTTACAGCAATGGACAGACACAGGATTCCTGAAAAGCTGTTTTGTTTGCACATAATTGCACACTTTCACCATTTTGCTTCTACTTGACTGAATGTGTCTGAATCTCAAGTCATTTCTATTATGCCCATTATTCCATTATTATTTTATTCCTTTTTACATGCATTTCCTGACTGTACTGTTCTCCTATATCACAAATATTTTTGGCGGTCTTTATTTTTTTTATTTCAGTCTTTTTTCTTTACTTGAACAATAAGTTTTGCAAGATTTGTTTACTGAAGGCCTATTAAATTTCCCTATTGGACCAGTTTAATTTAAAAAATCATGATACATTAACTGCGAATATCATGACATTTGGAAAATAATCATAAGTTCTTAGGCCTTGAGCCAGTGAGAATATAAAAGATTAACTAACCCACATACAGCTACACAACGACTAGTCTAAAACTACTTCAGCAAACTACTGAAAAAAACAAATCTGCCATTTTTATTTTGGGGTAGGTATTTTAAGAGAAATTCTACAAGAATATTGCTTTGATGATGACAGTCAATGAAAAAGAAATAAGATAAATTATGAACAGAATTCTTGAAAGTGTATTAAAGCATTCAAGTATGATAAACACCTTATATTATAGAGGGGAAAAGAATGATAAGTAAGATGTAAAAAAATTTATGACCGAATTTATGAAAATAACTCTCATAAGTAGGTATTACTGGCCTTGATGTCTGAAAAAGTAAAAATTTAGTTTTAATATATTCCTTTTTTTGATCATCAGTGATTTACGCATTTTCATCACATAAGATTAAGAAGAGATAGAAAATTTAATAGACATACTACTCAAGGCTGCTTGTACTGAAACACAAGCCACACAAACCAAGCAAAGTTTAGAATTCAGCAGACAGGTAAGCCCCTCTTAGCCTTGTCCTGCAAGAGAAATTCAGAACCTAATTGTGGAATCTGAATCTCTGCTTCTCCACATGAGCACATTAGTGATGGAAATTATTGTCTACACATTATCTTGCTGACCTGAGTGTAGCTGTGGGCCTTAATTCATCATTTGTGCTGTGACTGAGTTTCGTGGGGTTTTTTAAAACAGACACTTTGGTGTTGTGTCATATCTAGACCATATAGCGTACGACATGCCCAGTATGAGAAATTGTATATTGTCCTTGATTTTTCTCATGTATGATTACTAATTAGCCCCTTGAGAGGATTAAGGTATAGACATTATTTCTGGTATCTCTACAACCCTGTAAGAGCTTGGGTATTTCGGAGCATTCATTTTTGGAGCATTGCATCTTCACACAGCACTATGCCAGCATGACAGAACCCACGATTTTAAAGTCCAGTTTTTGGCAGATAATATTTTCCAGATATGTTATTTTGGAAACCAAGTGCTCTTCCCAATATACTTAAAAGGTTTTTTTAAATGCATTTGCCATTTTGGACAGAAGTTTAAGGCAAAAGCTCATATCAAAGGGTAATCAGATTTGTAATTTTCCACTGTAAATTATTTAGCAATCTTTGTTTGCATAATCCCACATATATCAGCCCTTAAGAGCACACAGACAGTTGTATTATTAGGTTATTATTACAGACTTGGCTTCTTACCAACCTTGCCAGCAGTATGGAAAAAGTCATTGGCCTCTTGTAGCAGGGCTTTCCTTTCTTCCATACGAAAGCACACTTCTTCTCGCAACAGATGGATTTTCTGCTTTGAAAGCTTTAGATGTTCTTTTTCTGTATAATCCTCTGAAAGCAAGATTTTAAGTGCTTCAGCTTCCAGTTGTTCCACAGTGGAATTCCATTCCTAACAGGAAACATTCTATTTTATTCAACTATGCACAGAAAAGCAATATACCTGTGCAAAAATAATATAAATACCGGAAAACTTGTATCACATTTACAGAGAGTTATCACCATTTAAAACAGTATTTCTACTAGGAGGGATTTGACAGCAAATTACAGATTTACTGACAGAGTTTTCAGTGGCATCAATCTATATTCTTTGACACAATTTCACAGGCAGAAGTAGCAGTTACTGGTGTGCCTGCTGGGAAAAATGGTGTGGATAACAAAAAAGAAACTTCTACTGGGTAAGACCACGCTTCCAGGGCATACAGTTGTTTAACCCCAATTATTGAACCAAATTAAAATATTGCCTATATAATAACTGATTACAGTCAGAATTTCTGATGAGAGCTCTCTGGTAATCAATTAAAATTAAATTACTCTTACAGTGAGGTCTATCATCCTTGACGCCCTCTGTTGTATATTTCCCATGATACCCTACACAAAAAACACAGGTCCATTCAAAGTAACTATCTGCCTTGTCTTACCATGAACCTTCCTGGTTAGATAGAAGAGATGCTTTAAAACAGAAGATCATAATTCAGAATTTCAAGCCACAGAGTCAGAAACGTGACTGATATCTAATAGAGCTAGGTACTTTAAAATGGATTCCACTGAATCAGTACAAGTTTGCATATAGATATTTTGTCTACACCACACCACTTGGAAGCATATTTAGGTAATCAGAACTGATTGTCTATTTAACTCCTATTTCTTTTTTCAACTATTCATACTTAACTGACCTGTGCTGCTAGTGTACTGACCCAAATTATATATCAAATTTAGGGATTAAACCTTCACGAACAGAAGTTCTTTCTCTAATTTTTTTTTATCTGTGATAAACGCTATTACAGTATTCAGACCTGCTATCTGCTTTAGGTTATAAAGAGCTATTGAAAGGTCCATAAGTCAAGATAGCACAAATGGAAAGGAGCTTTACTGTAGAGAATCAATAGAAAAAAACACTCTCATCTCTTCCTGTTTTGCAACTACTGCTTTGGTGATAACAACTTTGTTTTTACTGTGTTTTCATACAGAAAACTATAAAATAGTAAAACCGTTACGCAGTGTACTTTATCCCTGCTGTGCTTGTCAATACTTAAAATTGGTGCCTGTCCTGGGTTCAACATGGAGGAACC
>NW_010392223.1:0-1479 GCF_000710305.1 Buceros rhinoceros silvestris | reverse complement strand
TCAAGACTATACTATAATTTTAAATATTAAATTATTTAAATATTATCTATTCAGATTTTGTTGCTTGCAGTTGGTCCTAACAAGAATGTATTATTTACCTTGTATTATAAACAAGAATGTTATAAAGAACAAGAATATTATAAAGTAATTCTACAGTAACACATTAGGTATGTAATAAAAATTAAGTAACAACAGTTGACAACATCTGGATTTTAGAACAAGGTCAGAACAGTGTCAGGATGTTCATTCCAGCAGCCACGGGAGAATTTTTTAGAAAGAACATTACAGCATCAACTCCCTCATTTTCACCTAACTAAGCAGCAGGTTCTACCCGATCCCTCCTTTCCCCCTGCACCTTGTCTGGGTGAGGAAGGATGGTCACAAAGTCAGCAGCTCGCTCTCCTGCTGCATTGCAGTACTAACGCTGGACAGAAAACAAACTTGCACACAGGATGTGGACATGCCATTCTGATTCAAAGGCAGCAATTTCATCACTCGGGTTATGCTGACATTTAGAAAGAAGCAAAGCCAAGGACTATTTCTGAAACAGCATCACATTAGTGTATAGCAGTAGAGAAAAATCTCTTTCCGATGCTATTTTCGGTATCAATCTAACTCCCCATTCAGCCCTGGTAATCAAACACCAGACCCCTACGTGACACACTACGTTCACTCACAGTGCATCTGCTTTGTTTTAAAAAGCAAGAACTTCATGGTTTTCAGCATTTTCCACATACTTGTCCATGCAGCACTCTTCCTTCTCAGCTATATCGCAGCAGTTTTGCAGACAAAGTTCTTGAAGAAGACAGGAAGTGGCTGGGGGGCATTTGCAAGGAAACCAGACCAGCCTTGGTTTGATTTCTCTGTGCTCCAGCCATGTTTGTTATTAATGCAGGGCTGACAAGACCTTAACCCAGTGGTAATTTAGCTCTTTGTGATCATACTAACATTCCCCATTTGGAAATGACACAGTTAAGTGATATGTATAATGCTCCTCACAGCTCTCAGTTCAAGGAACAACTTTTTAAAGGGTTTGCAAAGCCTGTATGCATTTTACTGAGAAGCAGCCTCCTTTACCAAGAGATTAATTATGAGGCAGTTTAGACTATTAGCTTTGAATCAAGACCAGCAGCGATACCATGATTATCCAATACTTTCTACAGTTATTTTACAGTGTTAAAATAGAAATGCATGTAAACGTACACAAGGAAAAATATCTTTTATGATAAAATAATTCCATTTATCAACTATTTTACATTAATATTTAAAACAGTTTGAAGGCTAATCTCCATCTAACAGTGCACGCTTATTGAACTAAAACACTAACAACCTGCAAGACAAACTACTGATTGAAAAGGAAGAAGAAAGAAAAAAGAAAAACAGGAAAATGAATCTGTGCCTCTTTCAACAGCCTAGTTAGGAAGCAGGTCACAAGTTAGTCTAGAGTTGTTTTATCAGCCCCTGCGAGACTGAGAATAC
>NW_010392222.1:0-618 GCF_000710305.1 Buceros rhinoceros silvestris | reverse complement strand
AAGCATTGGAACAGGCTGCCCAGGGAGGTGGTGGAGTCCCCATCCCTGGAGGTGTTTAAAAGCCGTGTGGATGTGGTGCTGAGGGACACAGTATGGAGACCCTGGCAGTGCAGGGTGAAAGGTTGGACTCGATGATCTTAAAGGTTTCCTCCAACCAGATGATCCTGTGAAAATGAAGGCTGATTTCACTCTCCCATTCACATTCCACAGAAGCAGGTACATACAAACCCAGAAATCACCACCCTCCTTTAAAACCATCTCTGGCTACCTCAGATTGCTTATCTTGAGCCTATACTACATTAAGGTGCATCAACCTCAGACACAGCGAGGAAGGTTAATTCCAAATCAATACCAGTGAACTGCATATAACACTTTTTTGAAATCGGTCCTTCTCAGGGTTCACACTTGCATTCACACACACAGCAAAGCCTCCACAGCACCACCTCAGGAAAGCTATTACGTGTTTTACGTGGGATGAAACCCCCTTGCGCCTGCGGCAGCGAAGTCGAGGAGCAGCAGCAGTAGGCTGCGTGTGTCCTGCCAAAGCTTAGTGTCAGCACCAGGCGGGGTCTGTCGGTCACCGCCCCGAAGCGCACGGCCACGCGCGGAGCGCAACGC
>NW_010392221.1:0-674 GCF_000710305.1 Buceros rhinoceros silvestris | reverse complement strand
TACGTGTCAACCTGCCCTCCCACCACTGCCCGCAGACTCCTGCTGTTGCCACATTCCACTACCACACAGCCAAGTCCTCTCCAAGGCAGGAAACTCAGATGAACCGACAACGTCAGACTGATCTGATGTCTGCTCCCACCCTGCCACTGCCGATTTTCGTCAGCAATCAACGTGTTTGGGTCTCTACTGGTTTTGCCAGTGTGCACAGGACTGTTCCTGGACAAACCCCATAACCTTCTGGTTTTGCTCACAGCAGAACCTCTGAGCAGCTTCTTCCTGCTCTAAATATCCAAAATCCAAGAGAGGGATTGATAAAACTCCTTTCCTAGAGCAGCAGCGATTTGAATCTTACCAGACCCTCTGCTAAGATGTCCCACGGGTAGCAGGGCGCTGAGTGCCTTAGTTTCCATAAAGGCTGAGCCCTAAATATTGGCATGGGGTAGTCTCCCCATTGGTTCCAGACCCCTCTGTGCTGGAGGATTCCAGACACAACAGATGACAACATCTGCTGTGGAGATGACAATACATCATTCCAAGCATGGAGTTGTATCAGGTGCTGCCTAAAAAATTTAGGAGCCTCCTGGATTCCTCCAGCTTGGGTTTGCTCTTGATTTTGCTCCTGGCTGCTCACATTTACTGCACGTTGTGTGACCTGAGCCTCCAGAACCTCCCAA
>NW_010392220.1:0-709 GCF_000710305.1 Buceros rhinoceros silvestris | reverse complement strand
TGGACACAGTGAGGTGTGGCCTCACCAGTGCTGAATATGGGGGCACAACCACTGCCCTGCTCCTGCTGGCCACACCATTGCTGATACAAGCCAGGATGCCATTAGCTTTCTTGGCCACCTGGGCACACTGCTGGCTCATATTCAATCAGCTGTCGACCAACAGCCCCAGGATACGCCAAAGTACTTCAGGTTCTCAGGTTCCTACATGGGTCTGTTTAATGTGAAGGGTTAAAACTGGACCTTTATCTTACCACTAGAGACATTTTGCACCATTAGGCATTGAATAAATGTAGACCAGCCATTAAGGCATAAAATTATCACCTTCCATGTACATACAAAATATTTAGAGCTGTTTGACTGTACTTGTCATGATCTGTGAGACAGGAAACAGAAAAATCAATAAATTTATCAAGCTTCTTTAAAAGGTAGTTGTTTACTTCAGTATTCCTCTCTATGTGCAGGTTGGAGATAGGAAAGAACAGTCCACTGCCAGTCATCTCAGCTGAGTCGGGGTGGGTTGGCAGAACAAAGCAGAATAGAAATCGGTCTTCCAAAACTAAAAGAATTCCAATTCTGTAAGAAAGCTTCCAGTCACAAATCAAGGCAATCTCTTGAACATAACTCCGAACTTAGGTTCTTGAGAATGCTGGAATAACTCAAGACAGAACACTTCACTCAGTTTCACTCTTTTGTTTTAAGGGGGGGTGGG
>NW_010392219.1:0-1505 GCF_000710305.1 Buceros rhinoceros silvestris | reverse complement strand
AAGCCAAGCCATGATGGTGATGAGTCTCAAATAAGACCGCTCGTAAATTGCTGAGGCATGTAAAAACTAATCTAAAAGCTCAAAGCAAACAGTAGAGCTACCTCAAAAATTAATATGCTATGATAGGGAGAAAACAAGGAATAAAGGGGTTCCTATTAGTATGGGTTAATCTCACAGATCAAGAGTAGATTTTTGTTTTAGCAGTATTGTAAGACTTCTTTTTATGGGATGGAATTTGATGAACACTTCCGCCTGCAGACAAATAGCAGCAAGATTCTCAAAGATTATGGGAAGATAAAGTATTGAAAAGTCAATATTAGACTTCATGCATCAGAAACGTGATAGAAAACTGATAGCAATACTTAGATGCCTTTTCTAAAGGAATGATCTACCACTAATTTAATTAAGCTTCATATTACTTGGAAGCATTCAGTTTCTTCTTCAAAGATGAGTAAAGCAGCTTATTTGAAATACTCATTAAAATACATTTGGGATATTCAGCAAAACCAAGTTTTGCAGAGAGCGGCGTACAGCCCGCAGCTGCAGCAGCTGTCGCTCAGAACTCAGCGAGACCAAGTTGGGGAAGGGCAGCAAGCTGCGATTCAGAACAGACCGAAGCACAATTCTTTGTTACCGGCTGCTTCTCACATGCTGCCGCTGCACTTGCTGTCACAGCAGCCCGAGCGTGCAGCCACAAGCCCCACAACACTGCAGAGGGCAGCTACGGCTCGGTCACACACAACAGACAGCAGAGGAAACTGGAGTAGGAATAAGGAACGAATGAATTCTAGACAGGCATCAATCACCCGGCTGTCAAACAACCTCGCCTGGGACTCCAGGTTGGCTCCTACGAACAGCAATAAATAATCATTCGCTGCTCTTAGTAGTGCTACTTTCACGTATTTGGGAATCATCAACTGCAGCATATTTACGCAAACAAACGTAACAAAAGTCCCAAGGTAATTCAACACTGTTTCATCTCTTTTAATATTCCAGACTTGTATTACTGTAATTACTTTTGACATAACTACTTTAATGTGCATACCATGAATTCACTGACAGAGTGGCAAGCATCGACATTTTCCCCTTTCCTGCCTTTTAGACAAGTCAGTCCTCCTAAGTCTCTCAGATTTCTCTTGCCACGTCTAAGATGCAGAGCTGCTTGTTGCCAAGCGAATCCTAGGGGCAGGAGACAACACGCAGCACACATGCTCAAACACCAATCACCTACAGGAATGCTCTCAACAAGATGAATCAGAAATTCACGAGGAAGATATTTGTGCAGCGGAGTATAGATTAACCCATTTCTATTTTAGGGTACTCCAGCCTCTCCTAGTTGTGACAACAAAGCGATTTCTCTGCAAACACAGTTTCTAACCCCTCCAAAAAGAAAAAAAGTAAATTTAAAAGTAGTCTATTTTTAAAACACGCTCTTCTCACTTCCCTGCCCTAGAAGCCCCCAACTGCAGCAAAAGCCGGACCGCTGGCACCTTGTGCCTGCACGG